>NC_061514.1:146735257-146754353 GCF_022539505.1 Lolium rigidum
TAATTAGAGGACCGCGAGGCACCCCCGGCCTGCTTGATGCACAATTAAGTGTCGTTGGCCTATATATAGGGTTTAATTAGGGTTTAGGGTTAGGGTTAGGGTTTAGGGTATAGGGTTTAGTGTTTAGGGTGTTTAGGGTTTAGGGATTAGGGATTAGGGTTTCGGGGTTGTATAAGGTTTAGGGATCATCGATCGAGTGCGCACACACATTATTAGAGGCACCCGCGCCTTTGCGCATAAAGTGCATGCGTATAGTTTAGGGTTATTTGTTTTAATTAAGTAGGGTTTGATCAGCTAGGGTTAGTTACATATATATGGTTTAGGGTTAATGCATGGCACATTACATATAGTTTAAATCTCAAGAATGTTTATACATGATAGGCCATATGTGCAAAGGATTTTTTTCCCTGTGAACTTGTCAAAATTCAAGTTTATCAGTGCCAATGGAAACTAGTCCAAAAAATTACATAGAGGACCAAAAGTACTAGACAATAACTAATAGAACCTGCAACTTTACAAAAAGGACCCCAAAACATATAGAAGAAAATCAATCGAGTCCTTCTCGACCGCACATCGGATCTCGCTCCGCATCCTTTCCAGCAACTCCGTCGCCGGGGACGCACCACTTGGGACGGTGTCGCCGGTAGTCGCCGGGACGAAGGAGAAGAAGGGCCTCAGCAACGGCATATTGGCTGCGAGAAGGGCCGCTGAAAGGCCAAGATGTGCACGGGCAAGACGGATGACGCCGTCGTATGCCCCGAGCTTGTGAACTTTAGCAGCTTGACTTCCCCATTGGCCGGATCCGAAGCACCGACCAAAGCAAGCCTCACCGTTAGCGCCATCACATTGATGGCACCAGATCGGGGTTTGGCCGGCAAGATCCGCCGGATTCACCACAGGCCGGATCCGAAGCCGATGACGAGATCCCCGACTCCATTGCGCCATTCCGCTCATGGGAAACACTCGGATCTAAGCTTACAACAACACTAACTCCCTCGGATCCAAATTAGCTGACTCAACTTTGCTTATCTAAATATGGATGTATCCACACATGTTTTTACTCTAGATACATACACGTCTAAGGAAAGTTGAATCAATTAATTTAGTTCGGAGGGTGTACAATATACAGAGAGAAGTCGGCCTCGTCTCCGCCGGCGAGGCCGCCGGAGAGAAGGGGGAGAGGAGCCGGGGGAGTGGGAAAGACTCGAGGGAGAAAGAGAAGAGGAAGAAATGAGAGCTCCCTGGGGAAGAACATTATTTTTGTCGTTACGCTCGTAGCTTGAAACTGAAAATTTCGGCCGCGCGCCAAATCATCCCGCCGCATCCATTCGAAAATCCCGTGACCAGTTTTACCCTTTTAACCCTGGTCCGGAAGCTACAACCCACCGACCATGGAGGGCTCATTCGGTAACAATGAAATATCTTGCCTAGATCCCGAACCCTCCCCACAGGCCCACACCCACCCACCAACCATTCGCCCCATTAGCTCAAAAATACTCTCACACGCCAAAGCTCGACTCTCTACGAGTACTAGATCCGCTTCGCCGCCGGCATACTCCTCCACAGCGTAGCCTTGATCGTGTTGGCTGTCCACCCACCCGATCCGCTCCCCGCCGCCCTCGTCACCGACGGATCCGCTTCACCGCCGACCTCGCCACCGACGGATCCGCTTCACCGCCGACCTCGCCACCGACGGATCGCTTCACCGCCGACCTCGCCACCGACTACCTCGGCGCAGCGGCTGTATCAACTTCACTGAATCCCTTGCCAGCCAACCAGATCTGCTTCACTAACGCCCGCTTCTACTGAAACAGGGTCGATTCATCGTCTCCCGCGTTCGCCGCCGCTGGAATGCAAGTTGCCGCCCCCGTCCACCCCGCCGCAGCTTGGTTAGTACGCTGGCCCGTTAGATCGCGGTGTTTCTTTAGCCATGTTTTGTGTAGTTATTTGCAGATCTCATATGCCGTTAACTTTCTTGATGTGTTGCTTCGCATGAAGTTTGTTTAAATATTGTACAAGTACAAAAGCATTATCCGGTCGCTACCATCCTGTTCATTCTACCGACACCTGTGTGCATCCACATATTTATAGCCTTATACCCATTCATTTGCTGCCAACTTGTTTTTGTACTGCATGCTATTGTCGCACTGCTTTTATAGTCATGCTATGGGCATTTCCAATCTGCTTGTTCTTATACCACGTCATTAGCTCACCGCTAGCCGCTAGTTGTTTTCTCGTGTCTGCTATTCTCACACTGCTTTTATATTCATGCTATGTGCATTTCCAATCTGCTTTCTATTATACCTCGTCTTTAGCTTATATAGTTATTGCTTGCGTGCATGTCCGGTCTTTGTATTATCATAGATCGACTTGTCAATGTTATTTTTCCTAGGGATTGATCATGCGAACCACTTATTAGAACATCCAACATTAACAGCGGGGACGCTAGGGAAGGTTGGAATCTGAGTTCTTGGTTGGTAATTTTGGCAGTTTACTTCCGTTATTATCTATAACCTATATGCATTGTTCCTTATGCAAGAGATTAACACTTGGAACCCTGCCATAGCAATGCCATTCATGCTTTACTATGTTTCTGCCTATTTGATATGCTTGTCTTGGAGAAACTGCAAAGGTGATTTGAACCTGACATTTGGTCATTCTTAATGCCAGTTTACTTTATGTGGAAAACCTTGGCATTACCCTACTCTAAATCGAATGTCTGAAATTCGTATCTCATGCAAAGCAACATCTAGTTGGTTTTAATCTGATATCTGGTAAATATTGGCTTATTCATTTGGCAGCTCAAGTTTTTTGTTATTTGAAACCAGGTGACTTGGTCTTAAATGTGATATCTAAACACAGATTAAGGACAATGGAGCGAGGAGGATTAGCATTTCACTTGATGGCTGAACCTAAAATGACAGGCATGTTGACCACGACTAGTGCACGCAAGAGAAGGACTGCAGCGAGCCGGTATGTGCTTAGTACATGCATCTTATCTTATCTTGTGCTTATTTACGCTACATGCTTCGTTATTTGATCTCTACATTGCGTAATACATGTTTGAATAGTTAATTGTTGTAACTATGTTTGCAATGTTACCGGAATGCGGTTTTAATGAAGCGAGTCATCATTAGAAGATAGTCGCCAAAAAAGGATCCGTAGCGACCACTGTGCAACATTATGATGTAAGTTTGTGCTTAGTACAAGTTCCATACATTGTCTTATTTATGCAACTTGTTATTATCTTATATCTACATTGCATAATAAATGTTTGCATAGTTCATCGTTTAACTCTTTTTGCATTATTATCGAATGCGAGTTGTGATGAAGCAATCTTCATTAGAAGTGAGGCCCACAAAAACTTCGATATTTCTTCGATGCATCTTCTCATAGCCGTCAACCTAGACCATTGCTTTCATCAAACAAGTAAATATCTCAAGGCTGTACTTTATAAAAGACATGGTATTGCTTGCTTTAAGATCTCGTAGTCGATATGTTGACAAAGAGTACACAAGATTCAATCAAGGCGATTGCCAAATGTCAACGTGTTATTGATGATGCTAATAGAAGTCCTCAATGATTCTATGTAATTTTTTTATTTGGGCACATGAATTGCCTTGTAATTTTCCTACTTGTTTTATTTGTGTATGTAATTGTGTGTATCATTGATATCAGATTTAGGCTCATGAAATTTAATGCATGTTGACTAGTCAAACAAGTAGGGCACTACAACGCATTGGGCCGGCCCACTTACGGTAGTGTGGGACCCACTTTCATTTTGGGCCGGCCCACTTCTTTAGTAGGCCGGCCCGGTTACACGATAGTGGGATCCACATGCTTATTGGGCCGGCCCACTATCTTGTTGGGCCAGCCCATTTGGTATATGGTGGTCCCACATGGTAAATGGGCCGGCCCTTTAACCGGAAGGTGGGACCCACCTGTGCTTTTGGCCCGGCCCATTATCTTGTTGGGCCGGCCCACTTGCTATATGGTGGACCCCACATACTAAATGGGCCGGCCCTTTAACGAGAAGGTGGGACCCACATGTGTTTTTGGCCGGCCCACTATCTTGTTGGGCCGGCCCACTTGCTATATGGTGGACCCCACATACTAAATGGGCCGGCCTTTTAACGGGAAGGTGGGACCCACCGTGCTTTTGGCCCGACCCACTATCTTGTTGGGCCGGCCCACTTGCTATATGGTGGACCCCACACACCAAATGGGCCGGCCCTTTAACGAGAAAGTGGGACCCACTGTGTTTTTGGCCCGACCCACTATCTTGTTGGGCCGGCCCACTTGCTATATGGTGGACCCCACATACTAAATGGGCCGACCCTTTAACCGGAAAGTGGGACCCACCTGTGTTTTTGGCCGGCCCACTTGCTACTCGGTGGACCCCACACGCTAAATGGGCCGGCCCTTTAACGAGAAAGTGGGACCCACTGTGTTTCGGCCCGGCCCACTTGCTTCTTGGGCCGGCCCGGTAGCCGTAAGGTGGACCCCACATGTTAAATGGGCCGGCCCATTTAAGTTTTGACCGATCAACCTTAGAGGTTAGGCCCGGCCCACGTAACTAATGGACCAGCCCAGCTATATAGTTGACCGGTCAAACTATGTCGAGCTGGCCCGGCCCGCTTAAGACGTGGCGAGGCCTCGTGTGGGCCTACCATCTACCACGGGGTTTCAGCCGGTTAACGCCGTTAACCGCGCCGGTCAACGGCGTCCGCCACGTGTCGGCTTGCATGACGTCGGCGAGTCAACGGGCTCCCGGAAACACTTGCGCAACGGTCCGATTTTCCGTGGCGGAAGGGCACCCAAGCGCGACGGACCGAAAAAACGTCGTTGGACTTTGCCTGACGCAGTTTCCACAACAGAACCCATATCGTCGGGTTAGGCCCATGGGCGACGAAAAATACCCCTTAGCGGACGATTTTGAGACGTTGTCTATCAGAACTTTTCTTGTAGTGAATGCAGCGATTCGAAGCAATGATGAAGATAATGAGTAAACAAATGAATCATATAGCAAAGACTTTTCATGAATAATACTTTCAAGACAAGCATCAATAAAACTTGCATAAGAGTTACTCATAAAGCAATAAATTCAAAGTAAAGGCATTGAAGCAACACAAAGGAAGATATAAGTTTCAGCAATTGCTTTCAACTTCAACATATTTATCTCATGGATAATTGTCAACACAAAGTAATATAACAAGTGCAATAGGTAAACATGTAAGAATCAATGCACACAGTTGATACAAGTGTTTGCTTCGAGATAGAAAGAATAGGTAAACCGACTCAACAATAAAGTAGAAGATCGGCCCTTCGCAGAGGAAGCATGGATTACTATTTTTGTGCTAGAGCTTTTCATTTTGAAAACATAGAAACAATTTTGTCAATGGTAGTAATAAAGCATATGTGTTATGTATAAGATATCCTATAAGTTGCAAGCCTCATGCATAGTATACCAATAGTGCTCGCACCTTGTCCTAATTAGCTTGGATTATCATGGATTATCATAGCATAGCATATGTTTCAACCAAGTGTCACAAAGGGATACCTCTATGCCGCCTGTACAAAGGTCTAAGGAGAAAGATCGCATTTGATTTCTCGTTTTTGATTATTCTCAACTTAGACATCCATACCGGGACAACATAGACAACAGATAATGGACTCCTCTTTAATGCATAAGCATTCAACAACAGCTTAAAATTCTCATAAGAGATTGAGGATTGATTGTCCAAACTGAAACTTCCACCATGGATCATGGCTTTAGTTGGCGGCCCAATGTTCTTCTCTAACAATATGCATACTCAAACCATTTGATCATGAAAATCGCCCTTACTTCGAGACAAGACGAACATGCATAGCAACTCACATGATATTCAACAAAGGTGAAAGTTGATGGCGTCCCCGAAACATGGTTACCGCTCAACAAGCAACTTATTAAGAAATAAGACACATAAGTACATATTCTTCACCACAATAGTTTTTAAGGCTATTTTCCCATGAGCTATATATTGCAAAGACAAAGGATAGAATTTTTAAAGGTAGCACTCAAGTAATGTACTTTGGAATGGCAGAGAAATACCATGTAGTAGGTAGTTATGGTGGACACAAATGGCATAGTTTTTGGCTCAAGGATTTGGATGCACGAGAAGAATTCCTCTCAATACAAGGTTAGGCTAGCAAGGTTGTTTGAAGCAAACTCAAGTATAAAACGGTGCAGCAAAGCTTACATATGAACATATTGCAAGCATTATAAGACTTTACATCGTCTCCTTGTTGTTCAAACACCTTAACCGGAAAATATCTAGACTCTAGAGAAACTAATCATGCAAACCAAATTTTAACAAGCTCTATGTAGTTCTTCATTAATGGGTACAAGGTACATGATGCAAGAGCTTAAACATGATCTATATGAGCACAACAATTGCCAAGTATCTCATTATTCAAGACGTTATACCATTTACCACATGCGGCATTTTCCGTTTCCAACCATATAACAATGAATGAAGTAGTTCAACTTTCGCAATGAACATTAAGAATAAAGCTAAGAACATATGTGTTCATACGAAATAGCGGAGCGTGTCTCTCTCCCAAACAAAGAATGCTAGGATCCGATTTTATTCAAACAAAAAAAAAACAAAAACAAACAGACGCTCCAAGTAAAGCACATAAGATGTGACGGAATAAAAATATAGTTTCACTAGAGGTGACCTGATAAGTTGTCGATGAAGAAGGGATGCCTTGGGCATCCCCAAGCTTAGATGCTTGAGTCTTCTTAAAATATGCAGGGATGAACCACGGGGCATCCCCAAGCTTAGACTTTTCACTCTTCTTGATCATATTGTATCATCCTCCTCTCTTGACCCTTGAAAACTTCCTCCACACCAAACTCGAAACAAACTCATTAGAGGGTCAGTGCATAATTCATATATTCAGAGGTGACATAATCATTCTTAACACTTCTGGACATTGCACAAAGCTACTGAAAGTTAATGGAACAAAGAAATCCATCAAACATAGCAAAACCGGCAATGCGAAATAAAAGGCAGAATCTGTCAAAACAGAACAGTCCGTAAAGACGAATTTTTTAGAGGCACCAGACTTGCTCAGATGAAAATGCCCAAATTTAATGAAAGTTGCGTACATATCTGAGGATCACGCACGTAAATTGGCAGATTTTTATAAATTTTCTACGGCAGGGGCGGCTCAATTTCGTGACAGCAAGAAATCTGTTCCTGCGCAGTAATCCAAATCTAGTATTGACTTTACTATAAAAGATTTTACTTGGCACAACAATGCAATAAAATAAAGATAAGGAGAGGTTGCTACAGTAGTAAAAACTTCCAAGACTCAAATATAAAATAAAGTGCAGAAGTAAAATAATGGGTTGTCTCCCATAAGCGCTTTTCTTTAACGCCTTTCGGCTAGGCGCAGAAAGTGTGTATCAAGTATTATCAAGAGACGAAGCATCAACATCAATAGGTATCTTAGATGCTCCCCCATCCGTAGTGGTGCTAAGGGCTTTGTCAATTTTAGGCCTATAATAGTTTTTTTTGGCTTAGGCATTTTAGAGGCATACATGAACTTTTGCTCCTTACCCATATAGGCTTTCTCCTTAAACTTAAGAGAAGAAAAAGTTGAACCCAAGGTTCCCATAGCTTCTTCAAGTTCACTAATCCTATGGGTTCGATTATCATGAGTAGCACAAGTTTCTAAAACAGCAATTCTCTCATTGATTCCACTAAGAGTTTTATCAAGTTTATCAGTGTTATTAAGTAATATTTCCAATTTAGTCTCAACACTTGGAAGATTTTTCTCTATGACCTCCAACTTTTTCATGACATCTTCAAGAGAGATTTCAATTTTAGCTTCATTAACAGGTGGTATTCCAACTAGACTCTCAATGATGCAACTAGCTTCTAAAGCAGGGATGCCTAGGAAATTACCTCCCGCAAGAGTATCAAGAACATACCTATTCCAACTAGAGATACCAACATAAAAGTTCCTAAGTAGTATAATAGTGGAGTGTTTCTTAATGCACCTATGATGAGCATCGCTAATTCTATACCAAGCATCTTTAAAACTTTCTCCCCCTTGTTGCTTAAACGAACGAACTTCAACTTCCGGATTACTCATTTTTAGTAGTAGTAAATAAAGCAAACTAAATAAAGTAAATGCAAGTAACTAGTTTTTTTTGTGTGTTTTCAATATAGAGAACAAGACAGTAAATAAAGTAAAACTAGCAACTAATTTTTGTGTGTTTTTGATATAAGAGCAAACAAAGCAGTAAATAAAGTAAAGTAAAGCAAGATAAAAACAAAGTAAAGAGATTGGATGTGGGAGACTCCCCTTGCAGCGTGTCTTGATCTCCTCGGCAACGGCGCCAGAAAAAGAGCTGTTGACGTGGGAGTTGAAAATCTTTGTGGTGTAACTTTTCTTCGTTCCCCGGCAACGGCGCCAGAAAAAGAGCTTGATGGCGTGTAAGACACACGTCCGTTGGGAACCCCAAGAGGAAGGTGTGATGCGCACAGCAGCAAGTTTTGTATGGTGTGGAGTCAAGGAACACGTGAAGGTTGTTGGTGGCGGAGTGTAGTGCGGCGCAACACCAGGGATTCCGGCGCCAACGGAACCTGCACAACACAATCAAAGTACTTTGCCCCAACGTAACAGTGAGGTTGTCAATCTCACCGGCTTGCTGTAAACAAAGGATTAGATGTATAGTGTGGATGATGATGTTTGTTTGCGAAGAACAGTAAAGAACAATTGCAGTAGATTGTATTTCAGATGTAAAGAATTGGACCGAGGTCCACAGTTCACAAGTGGTGTCTCTCCCATAAGATAAACAGATGTTGGGTGAACAAATTACAGTTGGGCAATTGACAAATAAAGAAGGCATAACAATGCACATACATATATCATGATGAGTACTATGAGATTTAATCAGGGCATTACGACAAAGTACATAGACCGCTATCCGAGCATGCATCTATGCCTAAAAAGTCCACCTTCGAGGTTATCATCCGAACCCCTCCAGTATTAAGTTGCAAACAACGGACAATTGCATTAAGTATGGTGCGTATTGTAATCAACACAAATATCCTTAGACAAAGCATCGATGTTTTATCCCTAGTGGCAACAACACATCCACAACCTTAGAACTTTCTGTCACTGTCCCAGATTTAATGGAGGCATGAACCCACTATCGAGCATAAATACTCCCTCTTGGAGTCACACGTATCAACTTGGCCAGAGCCTCTACTAGCAACGAAGAGCATGCAAGAACATAAACAACATATATGATAGATTGATAATCAACTTGCCATAGTATTCAATATTCATCGGATCCCAACAAACACAACATGTAGGATTACAAATAGATGATCTTGATCATGATAGGAAGCTCACAAGATCTAACATGATAGCACAATGAGGAGAAGACAACCATCTATCTACTGCTATGGACCCATAGTCCAGGGGTGGACTACTCACACATCGATCCGGAGGCGATCATGGCGATGAAGAGACCTCCGGGAGATGATTCCCCTCTCCGACAGGGTGCCGGAGGCGATCTCTCGAATCCCCGAGATGGGATTGGCGGCGGCGGCGTCTCTGGAAGGTTTTCCGTATCGTGGCTCTCGGTACTTGGGGTTTCGTGACGAAGGCTTTAAGTAGGCGGAATGGCAGGTCAGGAGGCGTCACGGGGGCCCCACACGCTAGGGCCGCGCGGGCCCCCTCTAGGCCGCGCCGCCCTAGTGTGGCGGCGCCCCGTGGCCCCACTTCGTATCTCCTCCGGTCTTCCGGAAGCTTCGTGGAAAAATAAGCCCCCGGGCGTTGATTTCGTCCAATTCCGAGAATATTTCCTTACTAGGATTTCGAAACCAAAAACAGCATGAAAACAAAGAATCGGCTCTTCGGCATCTCGTCAATAGGTTAGTGCCGGAAAATGCATAATAATGACATATAATGTGTATAAAACATGTGAGTATCATCATAAAAGTAGCATGGAACATAAGAAATTATAGATACGCTTGGGACGTATCAATCACCACTAAAGTCAACCAAATGATCCAGCAAGGATTTGATGCACTACCAGTCTAGCCAACTCACCTAGCAGCTAGAAGTTCACTAAACCATCATACATATAGAAAGATTATGTCTATTTAATTTTTCAACACCAAAAGCTACTGGAAATCCAAAAGAGGATCAACCAGTAAGCATTCATCAAGTCACAGAGAGGGGAGCCACCTCTGACAACAACTAGGTGCTGTCAGGGTCACCTCAAACCCTAAAACAGATAAGCAAGCCACTACATCATTACCCAGATGGGTTCAGTATGAGCTAGGGTCCCCAACAATTGTTGACATCCCTCTAGCTCAAGTAAATCAATCTATATGATCATCACTGCTAAGCAGTTCACTTAATTAATCCATTTAATAAATCAGGACTATGCAGATAAATGAGACAGACAAATAAAGCATGCATCAAGAACTTGCATATGATCCAATGGATCACTGCAAGCATCAACAGGTGCTGGAACATGCAAGAGCATGCATCAGCACAAGCTTTGGTGCCCCACAGACACCAGGAGAAGCACAAGTAAAGCACCAAACCATAGGTCAGTAGGCAACCACCAACTACTGATGATCATATGATCATCAGAACTTGACAGAGTATGCCAGTTCATGCTAGAACCAAGCCTAGCACCAATCCATGGATCATACAAATGAAATAGCCACAGTTAAGTAACAATTGTATCATAGATAATCATACAAACAAATTTATAATTGTATCCAGAAGCACATCATCAAAAGATGAAGTTATCTAGCCCACAACCAAGCTCAATGGAGCACTACCATGAATTTATAACTCATTGAGCAACACACCAGAGGTACTGGTCCTTGCATAAAGCAAGGATTAATCACAGTAATCAAGCCAGAGACAGAAAGTATGAATACACATGAGAGTCTAGCAGCAGCAGCAATGCATGGAGCAACAGGGTAGAGCCAGGAGCACCACAGCAGCAGTAGTAACACATATATGAGCATAGATATAGCAGCAACAGTAGCAGCAGCAGTAGAACAACATAGCAAAAATGAGCATGGCGGCACAGCAGCAGCAACCATGGCAGTAGCAAGGCAGGGCTAATCACACACCAGCAGCAGCCATAGCAAGAGCATAGGCTGGCCATGAACACAACACAGCAGCGGAGGAGCAAGTGCCGGTGTACTGGCAAGGCCAGCACACCAAGGACATGGATGCCAGAGCATCCAGAGGAAGAAGAAGAGGTAGAACAGGTAAGAGAGAAAGGGAGGCGAACATACCTGAAGCAGGAGCACCACGGCGTGCCAATGGCGGCACTGCGGCACGGTTCGACTACGGCAGCGCCAAGCCGCGGCCAAGCCAGGCGTCGCCGAGCACAAGTGCTCCAGCACCACCACGGCGAGGCACACGACCGCGTCACCGCGTCTGGATCGCCGGCGAACGGCGAATCGCCGCGGATCCGTGCGGCCATGTGTGCAGGCGTGTTGGGGGTGAGCGGAGGAGGCGACGAGGGCCAGATCGACGTGGAGGATCTGGTGCGCCATCGAAAGGTGAAGCGGGCGCACTTGATCTCGTCGGCAAAGATGGCCGGAGGCGGTCGGAGAAATTCGGCGACAGCGACGGCGACGCGAGTCGCCAGAGCTCGGGGAAAAGTTAGGGTTCGTCGAAGCGGCGCAGAGGGAGAGGAGTGGGGAGCGACCGCGCCGGTCGGTTGGACCGTGCGGGTCTAACCCAACCCACTGGGCCTCACTGACAGGTGGGCCCAGGGGCATATATGTCTTTTCAAAAATTGCCCATTAAATTAAAACTTTCCAGATTTTTTATAAATTGAATAAAGCTCTAAAAAAATAAATAAAAATATGAAAACCACTCAGTACAAAATTCTCTATCATATAAAATATGAAAGGGAATTTTTGGAGACAAAAGAGATTAAGTCATAATTTGATGAATATTTTATTCATTAAAAATAACCCACCTTATGTTTAATGATAAAATAAGTCCATCGATTCTTTTGGACTTTAAAAGCACCTTGACAACATTTCAAGGTAGTATTTTACTCTAAACAGAGTATCTCTAAATCATTCTTAGTAATTACCTCTCACATGAAATAATAAGACATCGGAAAGGGGGAACAAACCCTAAAAGATGAATCATGCATAATTGCTTCTTTAACCACTGCCCTTATCGGACAATAATGCTATTTTCAGCAACAGAGGACAAGGGTCAGTCCATACCTTCGAACTGCAACACTTTGTAGTCTTTAGGAAAGTTCATCACTTGCTCATGTCATTTGAGTATTTTTACCAAATTACTTGCAAAGTACTATACTTATCACTCGTGCATGAAAAGCAAAAATATTACTTTCATAACTATGAATATGACTATATGGTTGGTAATGGAACCATGGAATGTGTTGACATGGTGGAGGTTCCATTGCAATGGGTTTATATCCATCTAGGATTACACAACAAATGTCGTCCAACGATTCTTGTGTCGTAAAACTCGTGTTAACCATAAGATCTGGAGTGGGACGGAGTAGTCAATTGTATTTCCACCTCTCGTTCATCAACGGATGCGCTTACCGTAGACACTTGATCCCGAGGGACAAGCGGTAAGGTGGGGAACCCGTTAAAGTCCCCACGGTAATGCGGTCTATGATGGGTTGCATCTACCGGCGAAGGAATTTATGGTAGAGCCCTGAATTGTTCTCGTGGTCAGGGACCATCCTTAATTGGTATAAGTACACCGGCGAGGATCCAGGGTCGGGGATTGCAACAAAGGGTGGGTGTTTGAGGTAGCGGAGGAATATGATTGGCTATGACCTTATACCGGGCCTCACACCAAAGGAAGTGTGGACGGGAAAGCTGCCCGGTTGGCACCAAGGTTAAGATCTCTTATGGGTAAAGCAACACACCTCTGCAGAGTGTAATGAATCCCTGTTCCGGGTTTGGAACTGCGAACGCTGCCGGAAAGGAACTCCATGAAGTTCTAGTAAACCGGTGAAGGCCGACGGACATAGTTCTTCTGAATAAAAGCAACCTCTTGAAGAAATGGTTATCAAAACCTGCATTGGTATTAGACTTTTTGGTCTGATATCGTAGCTAGTGCATTAAACACCTCTTTTCTATAATGAACTTGTTGAGTACGCTCGTACTCATACCACTCTTAAATCCCCTGCTTAGATTGTCTAAATCGACTAGAGGAGGACACCGACAACCAAGAAGGAGCAGAAGACATCTGCTATGAAGAACCAGACCTCTCCGGAGGTGTAGAAGGAGTGGATTACCTCATCGTCTACGGAACCGGGGAGGGTTCCTGAGGAGAACAAGCGTAGACTTATATGATCGTGGTAGTAGCTGAGCAGTACAAACACTTAGTACTTAACTACTCGATGAGAATAAATGTATAACTTACTAAGACTTCTATATTGTAAGTTAAGTCGGGTTCACCTCGAACCCAGGAGTATTCCTCGTAGGACCCAAGAGGAACTTCGAGATGATATGTACTAGTTGAATGCCCGTGCGTTGCTACGGTTTCTCAAGTTTCTTGTAAAAAAATACACGTGAGTGTTCCTATAATTTGCAAGATATGCGAACAAAAGACATAATTGAAACATCCATAAGATCATGCAAGAATACATGTTATATTATTATTGTCCTCTTTTTCTCTACATAAGGAAACATCTCTCTATCATAAAAGATAGAATACAAAATAGATTACTTATTTGCCAGACTCTGCAAATGCCAATATAACAAATCCTATCCATGTCTAACTGGAAAACGGAGACAGCTGATAATGTTGCTCTATTTTTGTGGATTCTGAGCATAGTTCCAAACTTTCTTGCACATCACAAGAGTTTGTTTCCCCATTTGCAAAAATGTTTCCTGGTTTAAACTATACTTTTGACTCTGTATCACATAAATTTATTTGTAGCAGAAGATACAATCTATGTAACTTAATGAGATCAAAACATTGCTATTAGTCTCTGCTATACTGCTATACTACAACCGGCAGTACAGTAACCACGAAACTGAATAAACCCATTCAACAATTGTTACACACAAAAATCATAATAAGATAGGAGACATCATAATGTTGTAAAAATATCGGTTGCAGACCCGCATGCATACAAATATTCGAACTGAATACTTAATTGGCCCAAGCTATTATTACAAATATGTACTATTTTGATTCACATGTATTACAGATATTCCAACTCAATACTTACAGATATTACAAATATTCCAACTGAATCCCAAAGTTCAGGTTATATGAAAGTGAAGTCCAGTCTACCAAGAAACATCCACATGTCAACGTATTAACTTTGCAGATATGTCACATAACATCAGATGCAACATAGGACAAAACAGTAAAGTGGGAATTGTATGTATGAGGAAAAAATGATTGCATATCTAACCACTTAGAAATTCTGTCACCTGAAGCTTGGTATTTTTTTCTAACAATAAATGGGTAGTTGCCACAATCAACTCGTAGACCTATAACATGCAAACTTCAAGTTGCTGTCAACAATTTGTATGCAAGGTATAAATTAATCCCAATCCTAAAAACGAAAAGCTCTTTTATTATCCATCCTCTCCATCCACATAAAAAAATAAGCATGTATACAACTAAATTTCAAGAGCAAATACCCTTCTAGTTAAATTTCTAAAACTTGTGTCTAATTTGAGAAGCCCAAGTTGCTGATAAATTTAAATCGTTTCTTAAGAGATGTACATTGGTATAGCATCAGATCAGGTAAAAGTATCACAAACTTGATCCAACCTGATGTACCCGAGGTCACTGGATCTTCTGCCAACGACTTCTATGTGAAGTTGCAAAACATTTATCCAAATTAACCAAATAAAAAGGAGCAAAAACATATTGCCCACCCACTTCTTGCATGCAATTGGAATAGTTTTCATCTTTATAAGTTTATAGCATTATTATAGAGACACAAGAAGAGAACACAAAGAAGTTGTACTTCATTGGTGAAAAATAGACTATAGACAATTTTTTCTTATTTCTCAAGATTCCCGCTCGCCTTGGTAAATGTAAAGATTTCTTTCTCTCTCTCCTTCTATCCGAATGTCAAAGCAAAATAGACGGTGACTAATACACCCACACCCATGCGTGTAAGTAAAAAAGTATTTTCCTTATTTAGATAGACATACAAACTAATCAGGTCCCGCAAGAAAAAATAGAAGCAAATTTTTTTCTTTGTACGTTATAATTCGGCCATGGAAGGGACCAAAATAGGAAAGCAGCACACCATCCACTCTAGCTTAAGTTAGTTAACATATACATCATTATCATGCTATCTCCTACACCCTCGCATTTTAGACAAGGCATTATGTGGTGATCTCCTACACCCTGGCATCATGTACAAGAAATGTTAAGACTAAAATAAGCTACCTCTATTACTTCACTGTTAACATCACGTCCAAACTCCTAGGAAGAAATCTCACTCCAATGCACTCAATCTTATGTGGACCTGCACAGGTGGGATAACAATCGTGTAAGGCAAAGACCATAGGATTGACAAGATGAAAGGAAGTCTAGATAGAATACCAGGTTTTCTACCAGAGACTATGTAACTTCCAGTAGGCTCGCCACCAGTAACCTAGAAAACAAGAAAACTGTATCAGGAACATATATACGGTGCACATAACATAGAAGATTTGTTTGGGCGGAATTTGAAGAAACCTGGATATCGGGATATTTCCTCGAGGAAACGACAAACACCAGATATTGTCCCATCTGTCCCGATTCCACCAATGAATATCTCCACCTTCCATTTCGAATCCTCCCAGATTTCTACCTGAGTGAAAATTGGCAAGCAGGTTAGACACAACTTGAGTGCCTCGACACATGCAGTTGTATGTCCTTGTTACGGTTGGGTTAACAGGGTTGTTAAACTGCTAGAGCATGCAAGACTTAAGCGTCTTGTTCAGAATTTCTGCATCTGTAAGGACGAGTTTGACGCCGAAAGCTTTGAGCAGAAATCTCTTCTCCATGTTCATGGGCGTTGGCATTGTCAGTATCAACTTGTATCCCCTCGAGGTGGCGATGAAAGAGAGGCCAATGCCTGTGTTTCCGCTCGGCGATGAAAGAGAGACCGACTGACGTACCACCATCACCAACTCGTATATAATAGTATAGAAATAGGGAATGAACCCAACAACAGGAAAATAGTAAATCAATATCTTGAAATGCACTAAATATATGGAATAATTTGCTACTTATGTGTAGGGAACAAACAAATAGCTCGACGCAGTGTAGTGAGATGAACAAACATAAGAACATCAAATCAATTTCTTAAATCACAACATGCAAACATTGTGAACCAGTATCAAATATGTCACCTTTGGAACAGACATAGTACCTTCACCAATATGAGTCCAAGCCCTGTCGACATATTTGGCAATAGTGTAAAATGTTATTTCGTTCGGAGAAAATATCCAAGGAATTGACAGTTAAGAAAGCCTTCAGCCAGTGCTTCCGTGAATACCATTTTCCATGTTTGACATCAAATACCTTACACAACGGAGGATCTATGCAGATTGAGAGAAGCATTGTTGAAGGACTGATATCACAATGTTACCTGGACTTCTATGTGTCTTGGTTGAGTAAAATATTTCTCAATCAAGAGTGTGTTTGTGCCAAATGATGCTGCTGCTTCACGTTGAGCACTCAGTACAGAATCCACTAAGCCATCAGGCCCTTGAACTATTCCCATCCACCTGAATACAAAGATCAAAGATCAATAGAAAAGCATATATGACAGAAGATTTGATTAGTGCAGTGCCATTTAGTCTATACTTAGACTACTGCACAATCATACTAAAAATCTTCAGCATAATTTGTACCAAAATTTGCATCTCACATATCAACAAAAAACTCTATAGAAGCTTGAAGATCTCACAGAATCATGCAATGGAAAGCCGACCCTGGTGAAGCACACCAGGATGGATGGACACGTGGTGCTGTAGCATGGATTGGGCGATAATAAGCCTCCAACTACAGACCAGACCAAAGGGAGTCCCGAGAGTAAATGGCAAAATCTATGCCAGGCCGACGGGGGCGTGCGGATTATTGTCTGGAGTAGCCATGTTGGGGCAGCGCTCGGAGGAGATCCCGTGGAGGTTGTAGTCACGAACGTGGCCGGACGTGGAGGCGCGAGGGGATGTCCGGAGCAAACCGGGCCGTACGCGAGGATGGCCGTACGAGGTAGGGATCTCCCGGAAGGGGCGGCAGGCAGCTACAACAGTTGGCCGGCAGGGGGCGCCGCGCGATATGGTCGTGGTTGGGGAAGGACGATTTGGCCGCAGGTGCTCCTCCCCTCGTCAAAGATCCGCGAAGAACTCAACCCGCTCGACATAAAATCCCTGCTTGACGGAGTCTCCCTTCTCAGCGTGATATCCAGGCGCGCGGGAGGCAGGGGTGGTGCCGTGGTGGCTCAGGGACGGCGCTGGGTGGCGAGGCGGTGGCCATTTTTTTCAGGAGGAAACCCTAGGCGAGCAACCGAGAGACTACCTGCGATGCCGAGAGATAGGAGAAAAAAAATATTTCGGTGGTCAGCTGCGTTGGAAATTCAGCTGTGAGTACGGTTCGTGGGATTTGTTTGTAGATCGGACGGTGAAGTTTGGCCGCGGGATATTAGACGGGTAGGATGTTTCTAATGACGACCATCAAAGTGCGTTGAATGTCAAACGACCAACTCCCATTTAATAGTAAAGATATATGGCTTGTAATAATAAATGAAGGAGTTATGGACCTGCTATGTTCTGTTGTACTACTCTGAGGGATGTAATATTTGCGGATTGGTACTTCGTGAATGTTATATCAACGACTGGCATACTACAACATGCAGTGGTATGCACGGTCACCACAGTTTTGTAGAGAAAGGAAGTGTGGGGATTAAGGTTAATGATGATGTAGGACTTAATTTTCAGACACGCAAAGGGCTGAGACAGGGGGACCCGTTATCCCCTATTCTTTTTAATATTGTTGCCGATATGCTGGCTCTTTTGATAGCTCGAGCCAAAGAGGAGGATCAAGCCGGAAGCCTTATTCCACACTTAGTTGAGGGAGGGGTATCAGTTTTGCAATATGCTGATGATACTATCTTGTTTATGGAACACGATTTAGTTAAGGCGGTTAATATGAAACTCATTCTATGCATATTTGAGCAACTATCCGGTCTTAAAATTAATTTCCGTAAGAGTGAGTTGTTTTGCTTTGGTAAAGCTACAGAATTGGAACACCAATATAAAAACATCTTTGGGTGTACATCTGAGAATTTACCTTTCCGTTATTTAGGGGTTCCCATTCACTACCGGCGACTCCGCAATTCTGAATGAAATCCGATGGAGA
This sequence comes from Lolium rigidum, assembly GCF_022539505.1. Lineage (NCBI taxonomy): Eukaryota > Viridiplantae > Streptophyta > Magnoliopsida > Poales > Poaceae > Lolium > Lolium rigidum. The sequence goes on from NC_061514.1 coordinate 146,753,681, forward strand.
ACCATTTTGCTTCGAAGTTAGGATGCTGGAAGGGCAAGATGTCGTATGGAGACCGCTTGGTGCTTGTAAATTATGTACTACGAGCTTACCGATGTTTATGTTATCATTCTTAGAAATTCCTAAAGGGGTGCGTAAGAGACTGAATTATTATCGTTCCCGCTTTTTTTGGCAAGAGGAGGAGGATAAGAAGAAATATAGATTATCTAGATGGAACATAGTATGTAGACCTAAGGATCAAGGGGGTTTGGGGATTGAGGTACTTGAACTAAAAAACATATGTCTTTTAAGCAAATGGCTTTTTAAATTGTTACATGAACAAGGAATGTGGCAACAACTACTTCATAATAAGTATATCAAAAACAAAACTTTGGCTCAAGTAGAGGCCAAACCTACAGATTCTCCTTTTTGGAAGGGGCTTATGCGGGTTAAACCAGAGTTTTTTAAGAGAGGGAAGTTCAAAGTTGGGAATGGGATGATGGTGTGGTTTTGGGAGGACACTTGGCTGGGCGCATACCCTTTATCTTTACAATATCCATCATTATATAATATTGTCCAACGGAAAAATGAGTTGGTTTCTTCGGTTTTGGCTCACTCACCGATGAATATTGGTTTTAGAAGAACTTTCAATGATTACAAATACAATTTGTGGTTACACTTTGTACGTCTCCAACGT
>NC_061514.1:146754453-146823197 GCF_022539505.1 Lolium rigidum
TGACAACTCAGTTGTTAAGGCTTATAAGTATTCTTTACCTCCCCTTGTGTCGAATCAATAAATTTGGGTTTTACTTCCCTCGAAGACTGTTGCGATCCCCTATACTTGTGGGTTATCACACTTGTATCAGCGGCTTATGTCTATTCATTTATCCAATGAAACAAACACTTTTGTTTGGACCTAAATGAATCTGGGATATTCTCTGTCAAATCCGTGTACCTTGATATGATGAATGGACATACTAGATTTTTGCGGAAATACCTTTGGAAGATTAAGGTTCCTCTAAAGATTAAAATTTTCATGTGGTTTCTAAGTAATAGGGTATTACTTACTAAGGATAATTTGATGAAGAGAAAATGGACAGGAAGTCAAAATTGTTGTTTTTGTAACAATAATGAAACTGTTGACCATCTGTTTCTTCATTGTCCTTTTGCCAAAATTGTCTGGAGAATGATTTTCTTTACATATAATATTCCACCTCCCTCTAATGTAACTAATATGTTTGGTAATTGGCTAAATAGAGTGAGTAAGAGGGACAAAGCTTATATTCAAATTGGTGTTTCGTCAATTTGTTGGTCGATTTGGACTAGCCGGAATGATATCATCTTTAATAAACAAAGGGACACAAATTTTTTGCAGGTTATTCTTCGTGCATTGACTACAACTATGGGCATACCTGCTCCCGTCGGACCAGCGGGATACTATGGTTACTGGATGCAACCGGCTCCTGGAGGTCACTCAGGACTGCTATTTCCAGACTACTGGATGGCGACACATTAGCAGGATTCTAGATGGATAGTTTTGGTCTTATATTCGTCTGCAGAGTTTCGATCCATTTTGTTTTGGTGATTTTTGTTTACCAGGCATGTTCTATGTAATAAGACTTTGACGTTTATTTTATTAATAAAGGGTTGTGTGCATCGATTGATGCAGAGGTCGGGACCATGCTCCCATATTTAAAAAAACAAAACACGAGATGAGGGCCGAGCCGAAATACGACGGTGACGCTAGAGTTAAAACGGAAAAGTAAACGGAAGTAGGATCAAACGGAAAATTAAATAGTAACGGAGCAACATCCACAGCTGCTCTCGATAAAGGAGACGATGTTGGCGTGAAACGGACACCTTGACACGTTGAATGTGAGCCTTCCGGTCGTCCTTAGTCCCTTGATCCCAGCCGTTCGATAACTGTCTCCGATGCTCTTCGGGTTAAAGACTTCATAAAAACAGTGTGTGGCATTCAGCTGGGCAAATTAGGGGAAGCTTCTTGGATCACCATTGCTGCCGCTGCTCGACCAATCTAGGGCTTCTGTGTACTTTTTTTTTTCTAGCCGCTCCCCCTCCTATCCACTATCCAATCCCCCAGTACGGTAAATCCTCGGCTTCTCACATTTCAGGATGCGATTCGATTCGTCCCCAGGCCTGAAGGTCGGCCTTCTGACTTTGTCCTCCAGTGCGCGCGCAATGCGTCTCCTGTTACTGCGTGCCAATGCACTGTGGCTCAGGGTAATGGATCTGAATCCACTCGCTCGATCGATCCAGCACGTTGCCGTGTTTAGTTGCTGTATTTCTACGTTTGTTGATCTGTCTGACTAAGAGCATCCCACTCGTTGGCGCTCCCTATGTCTAAATCCAGCGAAATTTTCGTCCGGATTGAACGAAAGTTTGGCCTGGGGAGCGCCGAAGTTCCAGCCGTCCCCCCGGCAGGAAACCCCCAACCTCGACCATTTGACATATTTCAAACAAATTCGACATAAAATTTAACAAGTTCGGCGAGCAAGAGTCCGAAAATTATTGAAACAAATTCGACGATAATCAGTACAATGTTTAACAAGTGCTGAAACAAATGAAGCACACAATTTCACAATTTTTGAAACAAATTATGACAGACTAGTTGGCATTGGCGTTGGCGTTGCCTCGGAGCGTCCATATGTGCTCCACCAGATCATCTTGCAGCTGCTGATGCATTGTAGAGTCTCGAATCTCCTGGCGCATAGCAATGAAGGCGGCCCATGATGGAGGCACCTGGTGATTAGGCTGTGCAAGAGGACCCTCTCTCGCATATGGTGCTTGCTGCTCAGCCAGAGGAACCGGATGTTTTCGCTCCTCGTCTTGGGCGGCGGCTGCCATCTCTTCTCGCATAAGCTCGACGAACATCTGCTCCTCCTCTTCGTCCGAGTCCATGGCCGGCGAGGCAAATGGACGAACACCTAACGGGCGTGGTCGAGCCAACCCGAGCCGCAAACAACGAGAGTAGGCCGTCGTCGGAAAACAGGCCGGCGGAGGAGCAGCCATATAGGCCGTCGTCGAAAGACGGCGGAAGGCAAGTGGGGGAGGAGAGGCGGCGGAATCTGGGCAACAAGCCGGCGGGGTGGTGACGGCGGCGAGAGAGATACGAGGGGTGGGAGAGATTTTGAGTGGGGTTCGTGTGTCCAGTCGCCGACAGAGCGGGCCCTTCCCCGCTTTTCACTCGTCCGGAGTCCCCGAGCGCGCCTCGGGGGACCGGGGTTGGCGTGGGCTCGCCGGATGGATTTAGGGCCAAATCCGGACGAAAACGAGGAACCGGGGGCGCGACTGAACCGAATTACGCCGTCCGGATGGAAAAAACGTCGATCAGGGGCCTCGTCGGGGAGACGAGTGGGGATGCTCTAACTGCTGCGGTCCTGCCTGTAATTGTTTCAATATCGTATACTTTGTTTTCGAGAATACACCCTGGAAAGGTGTATCAATCATATAGAAAATAGCTAAAGAAGCGTGCTGCCAACATGGGGGGAAGCTTTCCACACGCGCCTACTCTCTCAGCTGCCACAAGAATGAACTCGGCTCGGAAACCCAAAGACAACGCTACAGAACAACTTTACGAGCCACCACCTAACGATCTCCTCCTTGATCTTCCTCCCGATGGTCTTGCAAGGCCACCGCTCCGTTGAGCACAACGTCGTTCCGATGTCTCTAGATGCACTAGAAGACCAAGATATGATCGAACATCATATGCTTTGATGTACACCTCTCAGGTACTGCCACAGCACATTCTCCAGCATTTTCTGCATCTATGGTGTATCCTCGCACTTCCCATTGGTTTTTCAGTACAGAGCAACCAAAAGTTGTCACAGTTGAGATTGACTTCGGATGCAAGAATTCAAAGAGTTGAAATCATAGGTTCCTTGGTGTGTAAGCTGTACATGAACGTGGTCTTATTTTATAGTTCAGTTTTTACCTTCTGTCATCAGGTTAGAGCCTTCTGTGTTCAGAAGACTGTTTAATCACAGTTAATGATAGATATGGAGGTATGCTGCGGAGGTGGCAATTTGGCTCATGGGAGCAAATGCTCTCATTATATAAAATAATTAAAAAACAATTTTAAAAATGTTAAAAAATTCTGATATAAATTTGTTGGTGTACATCGTGACATTCTATGTTAGTGTACAAATTTTCGTGGAAAAACAACATTTTATATGGCGTGTACAAAAAAGACAAAAAAATATCCTGTACGTAGTCGTGTTATAGCATCAAAAGTTGTCTTTTTTACAGGAGCCACAATTGTTTTTAGTTTTTTTTTAAAACTTGTGTACCAACATAAAATGTTTAGATGTACATGTAAAAATTTAGTTTAGAATTTTTTGACACTTTAAAATGTGGATTCACATAATGGGAGCATATGCTCCTATGAGCCAAAGTGCATTTCCCGTATGCTGCCTCCTAGTTTATTTATATAGCAGAAAATGAAATCCTATGTTAAGTCAAGGTTCTTATACTGATGTGTTTGTTTTCCCTTATTTGCGAGTGAATATACAAGAGTGCCAAACCAGAGTAAGGTTTACACTGGGTGTGTGAATATACAGATATCCCGCAATGCCATCATGTTCTAATCTTCTTTTTTTTTCACTGACTTATTTCAGGTGCCGGAGGTTGTTGACAGTGAAAGTGGGCGTTCCACACCGGAGGTGGCAATTTGGCTCATAGGAGCAAATGCTCTCATTATATAAAATAATTAAAAAACAAATTTAAAAATGTTAAAAAATTCTGATATAAATTTGTTGGTGTACATCTTGACATTCTATGTTAGTGCACAAATTTTCGTGGAGAAATAACATTTTATATGGCGTGTACAAAAAAGACAAAAAAATATCCTGTACGTAGTCGTGTTATAGCATCAAAACTTGTCTTTTTTACAGGAGCCACAATTATTTTTAGTTTTTTTGAAAACTTGTGTACCAACATAAAATGTCTAGATGTACATGTAAAAATTTAGTTTAGAATTTTTTGACACTTTGAAATGTGGATTCACATAATGGGAGCATATGCTCCTATGAGCCAAAGTGCATTTTCCGTTCCACACCATCCTATATATGTTACTTTAGTACCTCCAGAGGTTTCAGATAGGTGATATGCATGGGCTCTGTAGCGATTGTTGTAAGGTCTTGGCAAGCATGTTACCGTTGGAGAACTCGCAAAGCGAAGAATGTCTAGACAACCCACAGCTGTCTTCAATATAAAGTAGATTGGTAATCAGTTCGACGACCGTTCTGTGCAAGAAATGAAGAAAATGGTCCATTTTAGCATCACTGAAGGGGAGAGAGGAGAAACTTCCGTTGAAATTAGCAGAGTGAAGTTTTCTCCAGTTGAAATTGCCAGTGTTATTTTTGCCAAGCTGAGGGATGCTGTTCTGATGTACCAGTTTCACCTAAAAGTGGTGATAAGTGTACATATTGTCTTTAGTGAACAGCAAAGGGAGGACGTTGTGTTGGCAGGAAAGAAAGCATGCTTGACGGTGTTGCAGTTAATAGGTGAATCAACAGCAGCTGCTCTTTTGAGAGCAGCAACGAAAGAAAGTACCATGGTTGTTTTCTGACATGGGTGCCGGATCACACAGTCTCAGTTCTTAGTGTGTTTGGCCCTATCAGTTATTTGTTGCTTCGTTTCCGATACTCAACGGATTATGCTTATATCTGTAGCTAAATAATCTTCTGGTATATTGCTTCGCGTGAATGAAGAGGTCAAAAGTCAATTTAGGTGGGTGGGGATCAGTTTGACAATATACTTCTGGACTACTTCGTAGCGCAGATTACTAATTCTCCTTTGGGTTGACATTTGTGGAAATAAGTATGCTATGATGTTGCTTGGAGAAGCTGCAGAGCAAGCTAAAGTGGAATTATCAACCTAGAACGAAGTCACAATTTCAACGCCTTGCATTATTTCATCGGCTGAATGTCCTGGTGATCCTAGCGTGTCCCTTTCTTGCACGGAGTTTAAGAGGTTAGTTCTCAAGTTGGTAAAACTAATCCAAAGACAAGTGTTGGGCACTCCTTAAAGAAGCTAACATCACTGGCAAGGATATTAGTGAAGTTTTGTTGACTGGGGAAAATCTCATGTTAATTGGGGAAACAAAATCTTCACTCGCAACACAACTTTTCTTGTGACAAATTTCTTCCCCTGATGCTATTCAAAACCATGTCATGTTTTTTCTACATAAGCCTTCGGAGGTCTGTGACATCTGATACTACCTTATATGTTCCAGTATTCTATCAGTCATAACATTTCTCAATCCAGAGGCTGCTGTTGCAGCCATTGCTAATGTACCAAAACAGAAGCAACTACCACGGTGTACGACGAGCAGCACACTGCTGAATTTCCCTTGAATTAACAAGACCTCTTCCGCTGAACACTTGAATTTTTTTCTCTTGAATGTTTAATCAGAGGGGGCGCTTCAACTTCTTGATTTACATGTTCTGGTAGAGCCTGCAGTATCAAAAATAAAGAACAACATGCATGGATGGTAAATAAGGCGAAGTCAACCTTGAACAACTTCATGGTAAACAGATTTGTTACTGATGAATTTTGTATTCTATGATGCCATACAAATTGGCACAACTTAGAAGAACTTGCCCCTCCAACAAGAAAAACTCCAATTGTTTGTGCTTGAGTAGTACATTCTCTTGGAAGCCATCCTAGTTTCATACGGTCATAGAATTATTCCATCAGATCTACAAACGAGCGAGATGTTAGAAGAAAACGGAAAACACAATGTCATGTTGGAACTTGCCCAGTCATAGCGATCTAGATATGCTTTTGTAGTGCCAAACTCCGCTCCGGAAGACAGACGCAAACAGTCAAACATGCACATGGCACATCATATGTAACTGTAGAAATTCGAACAACAGTATTACTGATTTAAAACTGCATTTCTGCCAAAGGATATGCGGTTGGGGCCATAAAAGGCCCAAACCGTACCAGTAACATGACACATATTTCAAACTGAGGGGTTGTGGCTTGGCATGACCGGACGGTCTACTCATAGTCGTTGAACTATGGGATCCCTCACATTGCTCATTACATGGGAGATATGGAACAGGAGGAATGCACATTGCACGGGTCTTTCATAACAAGCAAGCACCACCGATGGTGATTTTAGAAAAGAAAACCCAAAGAGATAGGGCTTTGGGTTATCACGGATGCGAAGAAGTTGAGTGAACTAATGCTGAGAGAGTAGTCCGGATTGTATTTTTTTTTCATTCTGTAACTTGTCAAACTCCTTACTTAATTGAATGAGGCAAAACTTTGGTTCCCTTCCAAATAAATGAATACGTAAGCAAATGAGCTATGAATGTGGGTTTGACCAGTGGTAATATGGGTTACCTATATTAGTGTTACAGTACACTACTTATAGTAAATATAATACTTCCTCCGGCCTAAACACTTGTCAGAAGGAAACAAAAAGAAGTATCGTTTGGTGGCATGGGTATACATCTGTAAACCCAAAGACCAGGGTGGGCTGGGGGTGGTGAACACCAAGCTGATGAATGTCGTACTAATGACTAAGTGGATCTGGCGAATGCTAACGGAAGACGATAGCAAGCTTCTTTGGCTTCAGTTGCTCAAAGCCAAGTATCATGTGGAACAGTTCTTCTCGGCCTCACCAGGGGAGGATCCCCCTTCTGGCACAGCCTCCACACGATTAAAGCATTGTTCAAATTGGGAGCTAGGTTCTTCCCCAAAGAGGATTCCAGTGTGATGTTTTGGACTGACCATTGGACTGGTGAGGATGCCCTTAGTGTGAGGTACCCTCGGCTGTTTCAGATCTACTTGGACCCGGGCCTCACGCTTGAGGACGTGTATGAAGGAGATGGGTGGCGGATTTTCTTCACCTTTGATCAGGATGAGACCAACCAGTGGCTCCTTTTGGTGTAGGAATTGGAGGAGGTGGTGCTAGCTGAGGGAGGTTATAAGGAGATTTGGAAAAATTTGAACAGTAAGGCCGCTTCTGAATTCTATGTACATGCTGCTCAGTCATAGGCCAACTCAGGCTCTAGTGAAGCCCATCTGAAAAACAACGGTACCTTTAAAAATCAAGATTTTTATTTGGCAGTTGGTTAGGGGGAGGCTGCCCTCAAAAGACCAGATCCTTAAACGCTGTGGACCCTCTGATGGGACCTGTGCATTGTGTGGGCTTCCAGTATCGATCATATGTTCTTCTTGTTGGAAATTTAAGCAAATATCCATATGAAATAATCCGTACAAGTAATTGATAAATCATGACTATAAAAATAACAGATAAACTAATCGTGCAGACTAGTAAGGTAGATGAACAAATCACATCTAAACAAGACAAACCGAACGCATCTACCACAGAAACCAGAAGAAGAAACTCTAACATAAACTGAAGGAGAAACGAGAAGATCACATACTTCGCAGCAGCGCCGTTGTCGCCCATGTTGAGGTTGCCGAAGAAGTCGCCGAGGTCCGGGAAGAAGTTGTCGGTGTGGAGGAACTCGTCGTCCGATGACGACGTCGTGATGCCAGTAGTCGCGCCGGAGCGCTCCCCAAAAATCTGATTGCCCCTCACCCGTACAGGTTCACGAGAGGCAGGGTTCCGGAGGCCTATTGTCTCGGCAGTCGGTGCACGCTGACGGACGGGATGAGGAAGACGAAGGCGGCGGCGCAATGAAGTGGAAACAGGTAGTCGCGTATGCGTCTCGTCACGGCGGCTAGGGTTGCGCAGAGTCTTATGTAGTGCGGTTCGGGAAGGTTGTGGGGCACAGCCCACGTCCGAGTCGGCACAGCCACGATCCAGAAAAACCAGAAGGCAAAACGGCTGAGTAACGCGTCCGTTAATGACTCAAAATTGATTACACAATTAATTTTCCAAGCAGCAAAAAGATAAGCTCGGCTCGGCGAGATTCCCGCAACCCGCAGCGCGTCGTGACGAGGCGAGGCGGGCGGCGGAGGAGGAGGAGTGCGCGAGGGCTCTCTCTCTTCTCACTCACTTACTAGGACTAGAACAGCCCACCTTCTATAACACTCCAACTCTCTCCCAACTAGCAACGTGGGACTAAACTTTAGCCCCCACTAGTGCTGCCACTGATTTTTGGAATGGACCATGTGAGTTTCAAAATTTGATAATGGGCTATGGGCCAAAGGCTAAATGCCCCAAATTCCAGCAATCCCCCACAAACTCTCATTGGCACATCTCATCAATAAGTTTCCAGAACATTGTTTTATATACCGGTATGTCGTGGAGACTGTTAAGTTGAACTTCCACTTAAAGCTTCATATTACACTAGGTTGCAACTTGGATAGTGGACTATGCCTTGAACTACAAGTTTTTTGCGCACTAGCTTCATACAAAGCCTAGACCGATACTAGGCTGCCGCGAGGCTTCCTCGCGGTTTGGAGCTTATACGTCATACTCCAGGGTCTTTCATGAGTTTACTAGAGAACACCCAACTCTCATAGATTGCGATGTTTAACAATCAGAATCATATAGGTGTGTTCTTTAAAAGATGTTCTGCAGGACAACATCTCTGCTAAAATATGCAATTAGAACATATTAAGATAATTATCAACCTGCCATGCAGATTAGGAGAGTATTGCATCTTATGGAGTGGTAAAATTGCTACAGGGATATATACTCTCCTCCCAGCTGACCAACAGCTTGTCTCCCAGCTCTAATTCACGGGATCTCCGATCACATATAGTGGGTTACCACCGTGGGCAGCTCATAGTGTGGGTCTCATACCCATCTCCCTCGATGCATTTTCTATCACATTTCGTGATAGTCCCTTTGTGAAGGGGTCAGGTTTCTAGACGTATGGATATAATCGAACGCTATAACTCCGGAGTTTCTTATTTTCCTGACAGTTTTCAGTCTCCTCTTCACATGTCTTGATGACTTCATATTATCCTTAGAACTGTTTACTTTGACGATCACAGTTTGATTATCACAGTTCATAGGAATAGCGGGTATTGGTTTCTCAACCACAGGTAAGTCCATCAAGAGCTCACGAAGCCACTCTGCTTCAACGATGGCGGTGTCTAATGATGTGAGTTCTGCTTCCGTTGTTGACCTCGTAATGATGGTCTCGCTTGCAAGACTTCCAGGAAACGAGCGCCACCTCCAAGTGTAAACAAATAACCACTTGTGGCCTTAGTCTCATCGAATCAGATATCCAATTTGCATCACTATAACCCTCAAGTACCCTTGGATACCCAAGTATAGTGAATGCCATAACTCGCAAGTGCCTTTCAAATAGCGCAAAACTCTCTCAAGAGCATGCCAATGAACATCTCCAGGTCTAGACACAAAATGGCTGAGTTTACTTACAACAAAGGAGATGTCAGGCCTCGTGGCGCTGGCTAAATACATAAGCAAGCCAATGATTTGCGAATATCGCAATTGATCTCTAGCAATTCTTTTATTCTTACGAATTATAACACTAGGATCGTAAGGCTTTGGAGAAGATTTGCAGTCGCTATACCCGAAACGACTCAGGATCTTTTCCACATAGTGGGACTGAAGCAATGTAATCCCACCATCGTCATCCTTCAGCAGCTTGATGTTTAAGATCACATCAGCTACTCCCAAGTCCTTCATCTCAAAACAACGAAATAGGAACTCCTTGACCTCCTTAATCACAATAAGGCTGGTCCCAAATATCAATATGTCATCGACATAGAGACAAAGAATGACTCCCTCGCCCCCACCATGGCGATAGTATACACACTTGTCAGCTTCGTTTACAACAAATCCTTCAGCGGTTAAAGTTCTTTCAAGCTTCTCATGCCACTGCTTTGGGGCTTGCTTAAGTCCATACAAAGACTTCAACAACTTACACACCTTTCCTTCTTGATCATCTACTACAAATCCATCAGGCTGCTCCATATAAATTTCCTCATCGAGCTCTCCATTTAGGAAAGCTGTCTTAACATCCATTTGATGAACGAGAAGACCATGGGAGGCAGCCAAGGAAAGTAGTACTCGAATAGTGGTCGGTCGAGCTACGGTGAGTATGTATCAAAGAAGTCTTCGCCTTCTTTCTGAGTATAACCCTTGGCCACAAGTCGTGCCTTGTACTTTTCAATAGTACCATCGGGCCTAAGCTTTTTCTTGAACACCCACTTGCATCCTACAGGTTTTCACCCATAAGGACAATCAGTAACCTCCCAAGTTCCATTAGCTAAGATGGAATCCATCTCGCTACGGACAGCTTCCTTCCAGTAATCAGCATCCTGAGATGCATAGGCTTCCGAAATAGAAGTGGGAGTATCATCCACGAGGTACACAATGAAATCATGACCAAAGGACTTTGCAGTCCTCTGTCTCTTGCTCCTTTTGGGAGCTTCATTGTCATCTTCCACAGGATTATCAAAGTGTTCTATAGCCATGGTAGGTGCAGGAAATAATTCCTGAGTAGATGAACTAGACATCTCCTGAATTGATGAGCTAGACGTTTATTTCATAGGAAAGATGTCCTCGAAGAAAGTCGCATCATTTGACTCCATAATTGTACCAACATGCATGTCGGATACCTCGGATTTTACTATCAAAAATCTGTAGCCAATGCTATGAAAAGCATATCCCAAAAGAACACAATCCACGGTTTTTGGTCCAAGCTTGCGCTTCTTGGGTATCGGCACATTTACTTTCGCCAAACAGCCCCAAGTTCGTAGGTAAGAGAGTTTCAACCATTTCCTTTCCCATTCCTCAAAAAGGGGTAATGGTTTTGTTCTTTGTGGGGACACGGTTTAGGACATGACATGCAGTCAATATCGCCTCCCCCCACCATGCCTTGGATAGACCCGATGTATCTAACATGGCGTTAACCAAATCAGTTAGAGTACGGGTTCTTTCTTTCGGCCACTCCATTTGACTGAGGTGAGTAGGGAGGCATCCTCTCATGGATAATACAATGTTCCGCACAAAAAGAATCAAACTCGCTGGAAAAATACTCTCCACCACGATCAGACCTTAGCCGCTTGATCTTTCGATCAAGTTGGTTTTCTGCTTCAGCTTTAAAGGTTTTGAAGTGATTAATAGCTTCATCTTTAGATTTCAGGAGGTACACATAACAATATCGAGTAGAGTCATCAATTAAAGTCATGAAGTATCTTTTCCCTCCTTTTGTCAATTCACCATTCATTTCACAAAAATCCGAATGTATAAGCTCCAGCGGTGCCAAGTCTCTTGCCTCCGCAGTCTTGTGAGACTTACGTGGTTGCTTAGCTTGCACACATACTTGGCACTTGGATTTCTTGACAATAGAAAATTTCAGAATTTTATTCATATTCGCTAGCCGCGTCATGCACCGAAAATTAATATGACAAAGTCGTGAATGCCAAATATCGGACTCACTATCATTGCCCACATGATTAATAATTTGAGTACATAAGTCTGACAAAGATAAGCGAAACAAGCCTCCGCACACATAACCCTTTCCAACAAATTGTCCACACTTGGAAATTATAACTTTATTGGACTCAAAAACCAACTTAAAACCATCTCGACATAAAAGCGATCCGCTAACGAGATTCTTATTAATGGAGGGAACATGCTGCACATTCTTCAGCTGGATGGTCTTTTCTGAAGTAAACTTCGGATCCACCATACCAACACCACGAACAGAAGCACGTGAGCCGTTTCCCATCAGCACGGAGGAAGTCCTTGCGACCTGATAAGAAGAAAACATAGAGACATCAGAACATACATGTGTATTGGCTCCGGTGTCTATCCACCAATCAGGAGAATTACATACTGAAAGGACAGCAGGAGAAATATCATACCCAACGTCCTTCATCTCAGTATCAACGCCAATAACAACATTTGCGGACTTGCCGCTGTTCTCACGCCAATCATGGCGTTCTGGGCAATCAGGAGCCCAATGTCCAGGAGCGCCACAAACATGGCAGTTCCCTTTCTTCTTATAAGGAGTCTTCCTCTTAAAGTTGGTTGAGTTGGAGGCTTTGTTCTTCACGTCAAACTTGCCTTTTCCATTGTTCTTATACTTAGACTTGTGAGATTAGAAGTTCTTCTTCTGTACCACATTGGCACTAGAACCTCCCTCAAAACTACGAGCGCATGTGTCCTTTGCTCTCGCCTTCTCTTCCACATGAAGCGAGCCAATGAGATCCGAAACGGAAAACTCTTGTCTCTTATGTTTCAGAGAAGTAGCAAAGTTCCTCCACGAGGGAGGAAGCCTGGCAATAATGCCACGGCCACAAATTTGTCCGGTAAGGTACACTTAAACTGCTCGAGTTCTTTGGCAAGGGACTGAATCTCATGAGCCTGCTCAACCACGGAGCGCTCATCAGTCATACTGTAGTCATAGTATTGCTCCATGACATACAGTTCAGTGCCAACGTCCGAGACTCCAAATTTGGCCTCGAGCGCATCCCACGCATCTTTACCATGGTCGAAAGCCATGTACGGGTCAACAATGTTGTCCCCAAGAATACTGAAAAAGGCCGCCTTAAACATGGCGTCGACCTTCTCAAACTTTTCCTGCTCCTCTCGCGGAGAGAGGCCCCTCAGAGTCTAGCATCCGTGGCGCTAAAACAGCCTAGGTTTGTAAACCATAGAACTGCCTTTGTGCGCCACCTCTTGTAATGCATACCATCAAAGAGGGGAGGTCGAGTAGCGGCAGCAACGCTGCTTGAATTGATTTGCCTATAATCAGTTTTTTGGATTGTTGGAAATATAAGCAAATATTCATATGAAATAATCCGTACAAGTAATTGATAAATCATGAATATAAAAATAACAGATAAACTAATCGTGCAGACTAGTAAGGTAGATGAACAGATCACATCTAAACAAGACAAACCGATCGCATCTACCACAGAAACTAGAAGAAGAAACTCTAACATAAACTGAAAGAGAAACGACAAGATCACATACTTCGCAGCAGCGCCGTTGTCGCCCATGTTGAGGTTGCCGAAGAAGTCGCCGAGGTCCGGGAAGAAGTTGTCGGTGTGGAGGAACTCGTCGTCCGATGACGACGTCGTGATGCCGATAGTCGCGCCGGAGCGCTCCCCAAAAACCTGATTGCCCCTCACCCGTACAGGTTCACGAGAGGCAGGGTTCCGGAGGCCTACTGTCCCGGAAGTCGGTACACGCCGACGGACGGGATGAGGAAGACGAAGGCGGCGGCGCAATAAACTGGAAACAGGTAGTCGCGTATGCGTCTCGTCACGGCGGCTAGGGTTGCGCAGTGTGCAATTAATTTCCCAAACAACAAAAAGATAAGCTCAGCTCGGCGAGATTCCCGGAACCCGCGTCGTGACGAGGCGTGGCGAGGCGGGCGGTGGAGGAGGAGGAGTGCGCGAGGGCTCTCTCTCTTATCACTCACTTACTAGGACTAGAACAGCCTACCTTATATAACACTCCAACTCTCTCCCAACTAGCAATGTGGGACTAAACTTTAGCCCCCACTAGTGCTGCCACTGATTTTTGAAATGGGCCATGTGAGTTTCAGAATTTGATAATGGGCCATGAGCCAAAGGCCAAATGCCCCAAATTCCAGCACTTCTAATGTGTTTTGGCGCAATTCGCCTAGAGTGGGGTGCGATCCATGCTCAGAGTGATATGAAACCCAACGTCTAGATCTGAATGGTTTGTTATCTTGGATGGGCTTAACGCGAAATCCAAACGGATCCTTTGGGTTCTCATGAGACTGCTCAACCACGGAGCGCTCATCAGTCATCCTGTAGTCATAGTATTGCTCCATGACATACAGTTCAGTGCCAACGTCCGAGATTCCAAATTGGGCTCGAGCGCATCCCATGCATCTTTACCATGGTCGAAAGCCATGTACGGGTCAACAATGTTGTCACAAGAATACTGAACAAGGCCGCCTTAAACATGGCGTCGACCTTCTCAAACTTTTCCTGCTACTCTGCAGAGAGAGGCCCCTCAAGTCTAGCATATGTGGCGCTAAAACAGCCTAGGTTTGTAAACCATAGAACTGCCTTTGTGCGCCACCTCTTGTAATGCATACCATCAAAGAGGGGAGGTCGAGTAGCGGCAGCAACACTGGTTGAATTGATTTGACTATAATCAGGTTTTTGGATTGTTGGAAATATAAGCAAATATCCATATGAAATAATCCGCATAAGTATGATAGATCATGACTATAAAAATAACAGATGAACTAATCGTGCAGACTAGTAAGGTAGATGAACAGATCACATCTAAACAAGACAAACCGATCGCATCTACCACAGAAACTAGAAGAAGAAACTCTAACATAAACTAAAAGAGAAACGACAAGATCACATACTTCGCAGCAGCGCCGTTGTCGCCCATGTTGAGGTTGCCGAAGAAGTCACTGAGGTTCGGGAAGAAGTTGTCAGTGTGGAGGAACTCGTCGTCCGATGACGACGTCGTGATGCCAGTAGTCGCGCCGGAGCGCTCCCCAAAAACCTGATTGCCCCTCACCCGTATAGGTTCACGAGAGGCAGGGTTCCGGAGGCCTACTGTCTCGGCAGTCGGTGCACGCGGACGGACGGGATGAGGAATACGAAGGCGGCGGCGCAATGAACTGGAAATAGGTAGTCGCGTATGCGCCTCGTCACGGCGGCTAGGGTTGCGCAGTGTGCAATTAATTTCCCAAACAGCAAAAAAGATAAGCTCGGCTCGGCGAGATTTCCACAACCCTGTAATATCCCAGGTTTAGAGGCAATAAAATGAGAGAACACCAAAGTGTGCATTGCATTCATGCATAGAAAATCCGGGGAATTTTCGCGCTTTAAAATAAAACTTACCACGATGATCGAAGTTTCACTTGACTTGCTGGAATTGAAGTAGATCATCAAGTCAAGCGCTATAAACTTCACTGTGATCTTTGCTAAAACCTTGTTTTGGGTAGAGATGATTTGATCTATGGGCTAGATCAAATATAATTAGTTCTACAACAAATAACATCTGAAGTAAGGGTCAATTACAAGATCTTATAAAAGATCTCAACATGGTATTCATTTCAACAACACATTCTTTAAGAATCAAACCCTAACTTATTAACACTTAAAGGTTAGCAACTACCTTTGTGTGTAATTTAATTCACTTCTAAATAAGGTAAACCACAGGGTCTAAAGTGCATAAAAGCCACACATTCTTATTTAAATCATAACTTATTAAGTATATGGAATATCATAAAACTAAATCCATTTACATTACGAATTATAGTTCAAACTATTTGAATAAAACTAACTATGAGTATTTTGAAACTCATATGATCATGCCTTGGTGAAATCAAACCCAACTATCCAAAATTGAGGAATAACCTTCAACCTTAACCTTTTGACCAATATTATGATGTAAATCCAATCAAAGATGGTATGATGACTCATCCACAATAATAAAACCATCCATAAGATATTTAGTAACAAATGACACTTGCCTATCCAAAAATAAATCATATGAGAGGATAATCTCTATGCCACATAGGATGAAAATATCTACATGACTTGCTTTCTAAGCTATGCCACCTCATTCTCAAAGGATTGCTATGGATGAGGGCATGACAACCAAGCACCTTACCTATCAAACCAAATCAAGAGTCACCACCTATGTGTCATGATACTAGAGCTTGCCCAAGCCTATAAATAGAGCCACACCCTTCATCCATTTGCTCATCAAGTACCATGATACATGGGAACAAACACATAGAGCACTCCATGTGAATTAGCTAGGATCAAGATGAAGAAGCTAGGAGGTGGAGGCATACCACAAGATGCAGGTTTATCAGATTTCCTGAAGAACAAGCTACATAAGATACCAAGGTAGAATTCCTAGGCAAACCATATATTTAGAGGATCATATCATCATCTCTTGAGTAGGATCTTAGGAAATTCCAAGATATTAAGAAGTGAGAGAAGTTATAATACTAACCATATTCATGTTCATACAAGAATATTAGGGAAGTACTAATCCTAGTTGTTCAAGTCAATATTTGATCTTGGAGGTGAGAACCCTATTCCAATAGCAATACCTTAGGAAACCAATTCTATAATCATCACAACTTGGTATTAATTATAAACCCTAAGAATCTAGGATGAGTGTGAAGAGAGGAATATTAAAGAGGGATTAGTGAGGAATGAGTGTATCTTGTCTAATGCATGATTATACCTTGTAGATATAAATGATAAGTTAAACCCATATGATTAATAGATCTCATCTATCACATAAAATAATAAGTATATCACTAGTAGTTAACCCCAAACCAATCCTCATGCCTTGTATGGAGGAGTAATGTCATTAAACCTAAACCTTGTTTATCCAAACACTAGAGTAACCCTAGCTTATGCCCATATCCAAATACTAATTGTGTATCACATGAGAGATCACCACTAAAACCCTAGACCATATTTGAAGCCAAGTATCATTCTGGATCATAAGTAAAACCCTGCCATGCCTCATGCCTATTTTATACTTCAACTAGTGAAGCATTACCAAAACCCTAAACCTTTCACATAGGATCCAATCCACATAAAATATTGTTCCCTAACTTGTGTATCATAGATCACAAGTATACATCCAAGCTAGAAGTGCTAAGTAAGATTAGTAATTATAGAGTTTATCCAACCATGTTCTTAAATCTTTAGAAATCATTGACACATGAAATCATAACCATAAAACCATCTTCATTATACCCTTATTTTAAGTTCTAGCCAAATTTAAAATACATATGAACCACCAATATTGTTAAGTACATTACCAAACCCTAATCATATGTTCATAATGAAATGTTATAAATTTCAAATCACTTAAACAAATTTGGTTCCTAAATAAAAGGGCAATTTAAATGAATCCTAAATTCATAACTATTTTGAATTTGGAATTGTGTCTCATAAGAACACAAAATAAATCAATGGTTGTTTAAAAAACAAAACAATACAGTGAGTATCATTATCAAATTATTATGATATTCAAATACTTTAGAACCTGCAAAACCAAACAGAATTCAATTTCAATTCAAACAACAAAATAGAAAAAAGAAAATAATAAACATACATTTGAAAAGGAAAAGAGAGGGAACTTACCTGGCTTACTTGGACCGCAGCAGCCAACCCAGCAGCAGCCCAAGTCGAAGCCCAGAAGCAGCCCAGCCCACGGCCAAATACCGTTTCGCGTGCTTTAAAAATCGTGCGAGGAGAAAAGCCTTCGTCGTTGTCTCCGAGCACGATAGCGCGGCGGAGCCAGTAGGCCACGACCTCGACAGCGATAAGGATGACCCTGGACGTCGCAGACCATCTCAGAACCGCGCCCAATCTCTCTCGCGTCCGTCCTATCCATTAGCACTAAGATTCGTGCCCTAGAACACCTCACCGTCGACAACGCATCCGAGCCACTGCCGCCGGTGAAGTTACGATACAAGCCTCGCCGAGCTCTATAAGTATGCCTGGAGCTTCGCAGTGAAACCCTAGAACCCCTCCGCCACTTCTCGTTCTCTCAGTCATCCTCTATCTCTCGCAATCTTCCACTCTCTGTCGCCGGCGTTGAGCAAGAACACGGCGGTAGGAGCCACCTCAGCCTCCGGCGCGTGGTCGAGGAGGTGCGCCTTGGCGTGTAGATCATCTGGGAGGAGCCCAACATCAAGGGGAGGTCGAGCTATCGCAAATTCGAAGATTCCTTTTTGCAGTACCTCGCTGGTAATGGTGAAATCGAGCACGTCTCTGTCAGCAATCGTCATCGCCGACCACGCCATCATATTCAGGGTGAGTTTGCGCGTCTGTAGGACCAGCTCTCGCTTCCTAGCTTGTATCCGGCATTTTGGCCGAGCCGCGCCGCCGCAGACGAGTTCACCGGCGATGCTCCGGTGACCTTTGGGTGGTGGCGTGATACGTCTCAAACGTATCTATAATTTCTTATGTTCCATGCTACTTTTATGATGATACTCACATGTTTTATAAACACTTTATGTCATTATTATGCATTTTCCGGCACTAACCTGTTGACGAGATGCCGAAGAGCCGATTCTTTGTTTTTCTGCTGTTTTTGGTTTCAGAAATCCTACAAAGGAAATATTCTCGGAATTGGACGAAATCAACGCCCAGGGTCTTATTTTTCCACGAAGCTTCCAGAAGACCGAAGGGAATACGAAGTGGGGCCACGAGGTGGCCAGACCATAGACCGGCGCGACCAGAGAGGGGCCCGCGCCGCCCTATGGTGTGGGACCCTCGTCAGCCCTCCGACTCCGCCCTTCCGCCTACTTATAGCCTTCGTCGCGAAAACCCTAGTACCGAGAGCCACGATACGGAAAACCTTCCAGAGACGCCGCCGCCGCCAATCCCATCTCGGGGGATTTAGGAGATCGCCTCCGGCACCCTGCCGGAGAAGGGAATCATCTCCCGGAGGACTCTTCATCACCATGATCGCCTCCGGATTGATGTGTGAGTAGTTCACCCCTGGACTATGGGTCCATAGCGGTAGCTAGATGGTTGTCTTCTCCTCATTGTGCTATCATGTTAGATCTTGTGAGCTGCCTATCATGATCAATATCATCTATTTGTAATGCTACATGTTGTGTTTGTTGGGATCCGATGAATATGGAATACTATGTCAAGTTGATTATCAATCTATCATATATGTTGTTTATGTTCTTGCATGCTCTCCGTTGCTAGTAGAGGCTCTGGCCAATTTGATACTTGGGACTCCAAGAGGGAGTATTTATGCTCGATAGTGGGTTCATGCCTCCACTGAATGCGGGACGGTGACGAGAAAGTTCTAAGGTTGTGGATGTGCTTGTTGCCACTAGGGATAAAACATCAATGCTTTGTCTAAGGATATTTGTGTTGATTACATTACGCACCATACTTAATGCAATTGTCCGTTATTTGCAACTTAATGTCGGAAGGGGTTCGGATGATAACCTGAAGGTGGACTTTTTAGGCATAGATGCATGCTGGATAGTGGTCTATGTACTTTATCGTAATGCCCTGATTAAATCTCATAGTAGTCATCGTGATATGTATGTGCATTGTTATGCCCTCTCTATTTGTCAATTGCCCAATTGTAATTTGTTCACCCAACATGCCATTTATCTTATGGGAGAGACACCACTAGTGAACTGTGGACCCCGGTCCATTCTTTTACATCTGAAATACAATCTACGCAAACTCGTTCTTTACTTGTTCTTCGCAAACAAACATCATTTTCCACACCATACGTTTAATCCTTTGTTTAAAGCAAGCCAGTGAGATTGACAACCTCACTGTTAAGTTGGGGCAAAGTATTGTGATTGTGTTGTGCAGGTTCCACGTTGGCGCCGGAATCCCTGGTGTTGCGCCGTACTACACTCCGTCACCAACAACCTTCACGTGTTCCTTGACTCCTACTGGTTCGATAACCTTGGTTTCATACTGAGGGAAAACTCGCTGCTGTACGCATCACACCTTCCTGTTGGGGTTCCCAACAGACGTGTGTCAACACGCCAACAGCATGGCGTTCACGCTCGTGTGTTCAACATCAAACCCTGGTTCAAACGCGCTAGATTAGGTAGTCTCTGGGAGTTCCTATCGTCGTTTCCGTAGCTCGCCGGAGCATCACCGGCGACCTCTCCGGCGAGATCGACGTGGCACCGCCACCTCATCTCTGTTGACTGGTCGTTGCCCGCGTGGAAATTGACTCAGTCAATAGGCCCACCAGTCAGTGACTGTGGGTACAGCTCGAATCGATACATTTAGTATTTAGATTTAATTTCAAATTCCAGTAAATAGCTAAAACTTTGCAAAAACATAGAAAATTCATATTAACTCAGAAAAATATGAATAATATATCAAAATGCTCACAAAAATAAACTCTATTCAAATAAAATATAAAATATAAATGTATGTCAAAATGAAAATTCAATTATTTAAACCTAATTAATTAAGCTTTTCCATTTACTCAAAACACAATCTGAATCCAATAATTGGTTAAGTTTAATAATTAAGTTTGCTATACAGTAACTAAGTAAAATGTTAAGATTAATATTCTTTATCATGTTTTCATTAACTTAAATATTAGTGGTAATTCATAAACCCTAATTTGAAAATTGTTATTCTCTATTTTCTTAAATAATTACAAATTCTTGTGAAAACTAATAAAATGTCAAACCATTACTGATTTTGTTTCAAAGCAATTAGTAACCACACCTATATTGCCAATTATCATTTTAAGAGTTGTACCATAATTTAGAAACCCTAGTTTTAATTTAAGTAAGACCCTAATCCCATTATTTTATTTGTTCATCCTTAATTGTGGCAATCCTAAAACCCTAGGGGTTTAGCCCATGTGATCATATCCACTTCACCTTTACATTTAGAACCTTAATATGCAACAAATAAATGCATGCTCATGATCTACTAAAATAAAACAAAACCACTTCACATGAAGTCATCATTTCATGTCTTCATTTTTGAATAAACCTTGTATGATCCACTAGTGCCACTTAATTGCAAACCCTAGCTTGCTAATCTCACATTGACACCATTGATCACCATACCACACCATTGAAATCAACCTCAATCATCAAACCCTAGTACCAACCTTGTGTAACAATTCACATCACATGCTCCTATCCCACTAAACCCTACTTAGAAAGTAATAAACCACTTAGATTAGAAACCATTAGTGATTACTTAGAGAAGCAAATGTGAAGCCATAGTAAACCCTAACTCATAGCAACACTTTGACCATCATTCTTTGATAGGATAACCATAATCAACTGTAGTAATAGACCTGCTAATACTTGTTACATATAGACCAATTCTATTTAAGAACCCAACTAGTCCCTATTATAAAACTAAATGAATCCAATAATAAACCCTAGAAGCCATAGCTCCTATTTATAATAGTTCTTGTTCTTATTTAACCTGTTCTTCAAAAGTTATTATTTTGAAATGTAAATATAGATCAAACCATAGAAGCCCTAGTTCTTATTTGAAATACTTATTAAATCTTAATCAACATGTTCTTCAAAAGTTATTCTTTTGAAGTATAGTATAAGTAATCATCAACCATGTTCTGTAGAACTTAAAATTAACAAATGTTCTTTACATATTGTTCCACCACTATTCTTTATGTGTGTGCTTGTTATGATGTCTTATATCACTTGGTTATGATGCTAATATAACCAAACCCTAATAAGAACCTTGTTTGAGAACCATTCTAAAAGTGAAACAAACTCTAAAGAAATCTTTACAACTCATACATCCTAAATCATCGAGGTTAGGTCACGCTCGGGACGATTGCATCTCATACTATGCATTATAGCATCTTTGCCAGTTCTTTAAACATTGTCCTTACCGGACAATGATGGTATTTCAGAATTTGGAGTTCTCACGTATCGAAGCTTTTGCCTGCATAATCTTGCGAGTCAAGAAAGGCAAGTTCATCGCTTGCTCATGTCATTTGATTATTTTTATCAAACTATATGCAAAGTACTATACTTATCACTCTTGCATTGAAAAGCAAAGTATTATTTTACAATTATGAATATGACTATGTGGTGGGCAATGGAACCATGGTATGTGTTTATGGTGGAGGTTCCATTGCATGGGTACTACTCATCTAGGACTAAGTACCAATGCCGTCCAGTGATTCTAGCGACGTACATATCGCGTTGACCATAAGATCTATAATGGCTCTGGGGAAGTCAGCTGTATCTTTTCCCTCCTGCACGCCAACGGACTGGTAGAGCTGCGGGGTGCTGGAGGCACTGCCGTAGGTTGAGATGGCCTTTTAAATCTCCATCCGTGTGGATGACGGGCTCTACGGTCTATGATGGATTGTCCAAAGTACACCGTGAGTAAAGCCGTATGATCGGGAGATGTCTACTGGGGGTGTACGGTTGGACAAAAGGGTGTGTTTGCAGGGTCGCGGAGAAGGCGGTGTGGACTTGGATCTTACACCTGGCCTCACACCAAGGAAGTGTGGACGGGAAAGTTAACGCCTGGTTGGCAACAAGGATAATGTCTCTTATGGGAAAAGTAACGCACCTCTGCAGAGTGTATTGAATTGTGACTGTCACTCCCTGTTCCGGGAAGGGAACTGCGAACGCGGCAGGAAAGGAACTCCATGAAGTTCTGTTCAACCTGTGAAGACTGACGGACATAGTTTTCAGAATAAAATAAACCCTTTGAAGAAATGTTTATGAAAACTTGCATTGGCCTATGACTTTCTTGTCTATGGCTGTAGCTAGTGCATGATACACCTATTTCCTAATATGAACTTGCTGAGTACGCTCGGACTCATTCCCTCCCATTTGAACCCCCTTCTTAGATAAAGGCATCGAAGGAGAAACTACCGTGGAACTCGAAGACAAAGGAGTCAACTGCAACAAGATAAAGAATCCAAGCAAAGAAGTCAATGAAGTCAACTTCTACAGCAACTAGAGTGAAAACTTAGACTAGTAATAGAAGTGAACCTTTCCCTAATCCTAGCACCTAAGTAGCTAGATTTCTCTAGTAAGCCAATTAGCTCTTAATAATAATAAAATCAAAAGGGTTTCTCCCTTGGTCGTCTGTCTAACTTAAAATTACCCCTAAAATCGAAGCAAATTACCCACCGTTGCCACCTGTAAGTTACATACCCGTTGGTTTCCTAACATTGATAAAGAGATAAAGGTTCATACGTCGTACCGGATCCCTGAGAGTAAAAAACATGTCCTACTCGTGCTCGAACTGCCGTGTCATAGCCAAACTGAGCCGGTGTCACGTGGGTATAAACATATAGGCACGGCTCGATCCTACAGAGGAAATAGACGTGAGTTTACATTGGTTTCGTCTCAACAACGCTAGAGGCGACAGAAGGAATAGATCAACCGTGAGGATCAGCAGCAGCATCGATTGAGAAGGGTCGGGAGGGGCTGGGTTCATACGTGTTACTTGTGACCATAGTTGCAGCCGGTGCAATGAAAAGATCGCAGTAAGGCCTCGTTTGGCAGTGGAGTATTTGCGGGGATTGCGGAGTATTATCCCCGACCAACTCCGAATCCCCGACTTTCCCCGAAAGCTCGTTTGGCGCTAGAGTTTGGGCCAGTTTTATCCCCGCCCATCCCTGCATATCCCCGTCCCCGACCTTCTTTTTGCCTTGAACACAATCCACGACCCAGACCTCGTGTCTTATCCCCGTCCCCGACCAAAACGTAGCTACAGGCGGCGCACAAGGCAACCAGAGAGAGCGGCGGCGCGCAAGGCAACCCGAGAGAGCGGCGGCGAGCGGAGGTGCGGGAGCTGCGGGAGGGGCAGAAGCGACGACAAACATGGATCCGGTCGAGCCGCTCCATATCACTGCCACCGCCGCCGTTCTTGCGATCTGACCGGCGACACCGCCGCCGTTCTTGCGATCTAACCGGCGACGCTGCCTCCCGCCGGTCCTGTAATCCGGTCTACAACTCTACATCCTCTTCGGTAATCCCTCTTCTCTCTCCCGTCTCTTTTCCATGGTTCTGTACTAGCTAGTGAGCTCTTAAGCTTGAGTTAGCAATCATTTAGACTATGAGTCGTTCTTCTGGAGTTTTACTTGAAGTTTTACCTCACTGTAAAGTAGGAGGCTGTGTTAATATTCTGTAAACAGTTTGTGTATCCTTCTATAGACATACCTTGGACTCGCATATGTTTCTGTTGTACCACTCTGAGGGATGTAATATGAGTGGAACGGTGTTTCACTTGTGTTATGTCAACGACTTGTGTACTACACCATGCAGTGGTACGCTGGGTCACCACAAACCCGTGACGAGGCGAGGCGGGCGGCGGAGGAGGAGGAGTGCGCGGGGGCTCTCTCTCTTCTCACTCACTTACTAGGACTAGAACAACCTACCTTATATAACACTCCAACTCTCTCCCAACTAGCAATGTGAGACTAAACTTTAGCCCTCACTAGTGCTGCCACTGATTTTTTGAATGGGCCATGTGAGTTTCAGAATTTGATAATGGGCCATGGGCCAAACGCCAAATGGCCCAAATTCCAGTACTTCTAATGTGTTTTAGCGCAATTTGCCTAGAGTGGGGTGCAATCCATGCTCAGAGTGATATGAAACCCAACATCTAGATCTGAATGGTTTGTTATTTTGGATGGGCTTAACGCGAAATCCAAACGGATCCTTTGAGTTCTCATTGCTGCTCTCTGTTGGGCTCAATGGAAAACACGAAATAAATTTACAATTGAAGTAAAATTCTCTCGTCAGCGTGCTGACTGTATCTTTCAAACGAGACTTAACTTGCAGCTCTGGCGACCGCTTCAAAAACAAAAACGCAGGGATGCGCTAATGCTGGACGTGTTGGAGGCCTTGCTTAAGCGTCTCTTCATGGAAACCTGCACACCAGCTCCAACTCGACAAGTGTTAACGGAGTAGCATCTTACGAGGGCGTGGTGTCCTTTTGGTGTTTTTCAATGCTTGTAATTTTGCTACTCTAGTAGGCAAGTGTGGTCGGGCGTGTTTGCTGTAGGAACAGCAGAACTCGTGTAATCCTGTAATCCTATTAGTCTAAGAGCTTTATTAGGTGTCTTTGGTCTAAAAAAAACACTTGTCATAGGTTCAATAAATATAGATATATTTAGCCTATATTTTACCTAAATCTGTGACAAGTATTTAAAACTTTTTTTCGATAAGGAGCATATATTAATATCGCGGAGATACCAATTATACCTAGCCTCTGCAACAACGCACTGCCCTAGCGGCATTACAGATGGACACAACCAAAAAAAAGTGAAGAATTACAAAAAAAAAGTCTCGCTATAAAGATCCATTTCTTGAAACAACAACCCTAACACTACCAAAACAACACCAGAGGTTCAGCTTCTACAAAAGCGATTCCTCCAAGAAGGGAACCGAGTACGAACACCTCGTCATCCGATCAAAGATCTTAGGGTTTCACCCTGAAGAAAGTCATCGCTCTCAAAATAATGCCTTCAATAAGGACATTGCCAGACACAAACAATTAAGACCAGACCTTGGATTTTCACCCTGAAAAATATGACTACGAACTTCTCCTGTGGAGTCGCCCCCACTAACATGCCGCTGCTCGAACACAAATCAACAAGCCAATTCCTCATTGCTGCCAAGACTCAAACCACCATTGATAATCCTCAGACCTCGGCTTTCATGACATTCTCCGCCAGCATCATGAAACGAGAACATGCCCCTATGATATTAACAGACAACAGAGCTTCGAAGCCCTCCCTCTGAAACCAAACGGCCAGAGTAAAACATGGGTGCGCATGACCAAATCCCTTCCAAACCAGCAAAATCTAGGCATGAAGCGCCCAGTGGAGCTCGCCGGTGGAGCCTTCCGGAACACGACTCTTCAACCAGATCGATGACGACATACAACTGGTAGATCCTAATCTTGGTGCCGAGAAGGAACCATAGGACCACCACCTTTATTCCGCAAAGCTAATCAAGGAGATGGCAATCTAGAGTGTTGTTTCGCCGGCGTGGTGAAGCCATCACCAGAACCTACAACCCCTTGGATGGACAACTCCGACCCAGATCTTCGCCCAAAAATCCCATCACGAAGACCAGCAGCCCAGATCCTCGCCGATCGGAATGAACCGAAACAACGATTACCGCTGCCTCCTAGATTCGCTCCGCCCGTGAGCACCGCACGCTGCTCGCCCACCCACGCCGCCGGAGACGACGGATCTAGGATGGCACCCAGACCCACAGTAGTCCTCTTCCACCCGCAAATCCGGTGAAGTGCGCCGCCGCTGCCTGACCAAGGGCACCGCCCCGACCGCCGCCCTAACCACCGCCTGCCGGATCCTCCACCGAGGCCTCCACAACGAAGACGCCGCTGCTCTTTCTCTCCCCAGCGCATTGGGCACCGAGGACCGCCACTACCGCGGCCCATGCCGGAGGCAGAGAGTACCACCGGGAGGAGGCTTTTGGCGGCCGAGGGCGTGTCGCCCCGGTGCCGCCCTGGGGAGCAACACGGGAGCGGTTTCCGGGAAATGAGAGTGCTTCAACCGAAAGAGGTAAAGCACTAGCTTGTAATACACACATTCTTCAATTATTCCATGATTGGGTACGTGTATCATGCATGTTGAGATAGGTTTTTTTTTTTTTAGCCTTTATGAGTTTCTTTTCGGGCAAGCTTTATCAGTTATATGGAACTACAATGATGGTACGCGAAAATATAGAGCTGCGAGAGACGCATAGCTAGATTAGAAAACAGGTTCATGCACCCTTCACGAGCCAATGCGGCGCAAAGCTAAAAGGAGATTCTTTTAACAAGAAGTACATACATATAAAAAATGGTTCATGTATCTGTGATGTCAACTAATACGACAAGCAAAGATCTTGAGCTGCATATGCTGCGTTGCAACCAATTGGCGCGCTAATACTTCAAAGATCATGCCAAAAGAAGACAAGAATCTGAAGCGCTTAGAGGGAGCGCTTCTTTTCTAGAATCTGAAGGGTATACCAAGTTCTTATGCGGCTAATCCGGCAAAGACAGACAGCGACATGTGCATTACAAAATTAGCACCAAAATGCAAGGAAGAAACTCGATCGGCCTAGGAAGTAGAGAACTGAACTGGACAAGAATAATCATGAAAGGGAGCTTGGTGCTAGTTATACAGGAATGACCTTTTTGCAAAGGTTGATGTGGAATTAGTTCTATGCAAGGAATAACCTGGAACCATTCTTGCGAATCAATCATGGACATCATCTTTTTTTCTGCACAACTGGATGATGTGGCGGTTAAAGTGAAAGTGGTAATATATTCATTTCTCTCATATTCCTCCCGTTACCTGAAGTTGCAACCAACGGCGGAGCTAGGAAATACACACAGCAGGGGGCGAGCTTTGAGTATATATTTTTTGAAACTAAAAAAAATAGACTCAAAGTTCGCCCCTTTGCTGTGTGTATTTCCTGGCTCCGCCGTTAGTTGCAACTTCAGATAATAAAACTTGAAGATGAAAAAGCATGTACTAAATATATGGGTGGTAATATTAGGCGTAACAAAATATGTAATACTAATATACCTCATTAAGTATTGTTAACATAAACATCAACAGAAGTGGTGACATGGAAGAAAATATAGAATTGGATGACGTGAATTCAGTCGAATGGCACGCGATGTGTCTCTTTTACTCATCAACAATTTAACCCGTCGAGAACTCCATTGGGGTCTCTGTCTCAATGTATATTAGTAAGCTATCTTTTAGAAATTTATTTTCAATTTTTATTCTGAATCCTTATTTTAATGGGTTTCATTGCCAAAAATGCAAATTTTATTACAAGATCTCCTGGTGTGCTTCAAATCAAAGAAGATAGAAATGGCTGGGTCCTTGCTGTGCATCTTGTACCTGTGTTAATTTCCTGATGTGCTCCAAATCAAAGAAGATACAAATGGCTGGGTTAATCCCCTGCTGGTCCTGCCTCGGCCAATGGTTGCAACAACAACAACCATTCTCTAAAGGTCCCATGAAGCGTCAAAAACCCTCGAGCATGATTACTGTCGATGTAGTGACTTACAGCGATGTGCAACTACTAGTAAGCGGTTGTACGGCCTGAACCATTGTACATATGATTTCATCCCGACAAAATAAAATGTTGCTATATATTGGCAAACTAGGGAGATGTTCCATGTTCATGTGTTTTTTGAACAACCATGCTCATGCAGAATAAAAGAAGCACCAAAGAAAATAAAAAACACATCCTTATCCTTTGTTGGAGAAAGTATCTCCATAGTGGCGCACATAGAAGATGCTGATTAGGTTTGAGCAACAAGCTAAAATTAGTAAGGGGAAATATGATATAGATTTGACAAGGTGATCAGGAGAATGTCAACTGATATTATTTTAGTATAAATGTTAGGTAACAACCCCGAACAAAATGTATGTTAGCTTCATAATCATTAGTGTTATTTTGATCGGACTCAATCTGACATGGGTATATTAGAGAACCTTAAAACTTCAAATCAAAAAACAAAAGAAATGATATTGCATTCTTCCTATTGCATTGTTAGAGAGAACTGGCGGTGCACTACAAGGTACCATTGCTTAATCAGGTTAATTATTGCATATATTAATGCATGACCTATCATGGCTGCGTTATAAATCTACGCAATGATTGATCACTACATCCAGTGTCTTATATTTGTAATTTTAAACACTATTATGTCTTAAACACACACACACACACACACACACTTTCATCCAAGTTCTATTTTTATGAGAAAAATATAAAATAATGCAAAACTACCACATGTTTTACTCTTGTGCAGCTCCTCGGTTTGCGGGATATTCTTTAGCACTAATAAATGAGAGTTGGCGGTGGTTCATCGGCACCTGCCCTCCTACTTTCCTCACAAACTAAACATGTAGACCAATTCTCACGTCTAAGTCATGTCTATGAACAAACCCTGCTTTGAAAAGCTAACCATGCCTTATAATTGATAAGATTGATACTAAGCAATTTCACATGTATTTCCAAAATAAACCATGTGTTAGAATTGATAAGGTCAAAATTTGAAAACTCTAGGTATACAAGTGGAAAGCCATATGCATGCCAAATTAGCTAGTTATAATTTGCTATTACATTTACTTAGATTTGATTTGGCCTCCAACTACTCTACTGACATGTCAATAATTTTTTAAAATTGAAATATTCCATACTTGTTATGGGCTACACTATGTCATGAATACTTTCAGAAAAGAAAACATTAATATGAAACCAAAGATGACATTAATTAGCATGTATATGGCTTTCTTAATTGGTAATAAGAGCATGTACATATGGCAGGGAAGACACCTCTTCTCTTAAGAGTCCACGTTGTCTAGAGAAGACAATATATGTAAGTGATATAATATATTATCTTTTATTATCATCCCTAACAAAAAATGAGAATAAATTAAGTTTTATTATAAAATTGTGTTTCTAAGGGAAGACAAATAGTACGATGGAGAAAATAACCTTCTTTTATTTCGCAAGAAATCATCCCTTAGCTAAAGGAAGATAACCTTTTCTTTCTGGATCCTCTCTCTTCCAAGTTCCAACTAATCAAAAATCTAACATGGCAAGTGTAAGGGAAGAATGAAGGCACCCATTATACACACTCTAATAAATCGAGACAATTCCACTGTTTTTTGCTTGCATTTTTTGCTGGATCTTAAAGAACACAATTGGATTTTTATCATTACCATTGTTCAATTTTACCTGCTCCAAAAGGATGTCATCTTTAACAGCTTACGTTATACATGGTGTACGGTTAACTACCGATATTAGTCATAAGTAGGTAAAGTTACATTGAATGATGCTTATTTGTTTTTGCTGATTTCTTGCCACGTAGAGAAAAATTGTAAGAAAAGGAAACATCACACAATTGTTTCCACCAAATAAATAAGAAAAAAAGTTAATCTATGATTCCATTCGCAATTTAGTTTTTATCCCGTAGCAACGGCACGATTATTATGACTCTCTAATCTGGTTCTGCCCACGTGTTCTTTGAAAGGTCATGTATCGATTTTGTTTATTTTTTGTACTTCCTAAGTGAAAGAACACACTTGTTATTTCTTTCTTGTGGCAACATAAGGTTGTGTGTTTGTGTGTCAATCCAAGCATGTACATATGGCAGGGAAGACACCCCTTCTCTTAAGAGTCCACGTCGTCTAGAGAAGACAATATATGTAAGTGATATAATGCATTATCTTTTATTGTCATCCCTAACAAAAAATGAGAATAAATTAAGTTTTATTATAAAATTGTGTTGCTAAGGGAAGACAAATGGTACGATGGAGAAAATAATCTTCTTTTATTTCGTAAGAAATCATCCCTTAGCTAAAGGAAGATAACCTTCTCTTTCTGGATCCTCTCTCTTCCAACTAATCAAAAATCTGACATGGCAAGTGTAAGGGAAGAATGAAGGCACCCATTATACACACCCTAATAAATCGAGACAATTCCACTGTTTTTTGCTTGCATTTTTTTGCTGGATCTTAAAGAACATAATTGCATTTTTATCATTACCATTGTTCAATTTTACCCTGCTCCAAAAGGATGTCATCTTTAACAGCTTACGGTATACATGGTGCACGGTTAACTACCGATATTAGTCATGAGTAGGTAAAGTTACATTGAATGATGCTTATTTGTTTTTGCTGATTTCTTGCCACGTAGAGACAAATTGTAAGAAAAGGAAACATCACACAATTGCTTCCACCAAATAAATAAGAAACAAGTTAATCTATGATTCCATACGCAATTTAGTTTTTATCCCGTAGCAACGGCACGATTATTATGACTCTCTAATCTGGTTCTGCCCACGTGTTCTTTGAAAGGTCATGTATCGATTTTCTTTATTTTTTGTACTTCCTAAGTGAAAGAACACACTTGTTATTTCTTTCTTGTCGCAACATAAGGTTGTGTGTTTGTGTGTCAGTCCAAGCTAGTTTCCACTTGTTAGAAAAACAAAAAGGAGAGAGTAGGGTTTACTTGCCACGCAATGAGGCCTTTCGATCTAGTTAAGATCGAGCTACTTGAGCTAGGTCGTCATAAGAATGTACATTGTGCACGCATGTTACGGCCGGTCGGGCTGCCTGCGAGTGCACGGACCATCGGAAGCCGCGGTGTGAACGCTAGGAGGAGGAGACGCGGCCGCAAAGGTTGAAAAGGGGCGGCGGAATTGATTGAACGGCGCCGGCGGTGGAGCCGAAAGCTTTGAATCAACTGAAGACGATACAACGTGGATAAAGGTGCAGAGAGGGACGTACGTGTGCGTGCCGGCGCTACAGGAGTAGATCGAGCGAGGAAGAATTGCTGTCCGCCACGAACGGCAGATGAATGGATCCAAGACTCCAAGTCGAGCGAGCGGCTCAAGTCGAGAGATGAAATGTTTGACGCTTTGACTAGCTAGGTGCCACTCACCGCTGCATGTCATGCATACATGTACCTGGTAGGCTGGTTCAAGTGCCAAACTGAAAAGAGAAAAGGGGCCTGTCTGCCTGATATGGTCAATGTGGCCTCGCCAAGTCGCCACGGCGCCACTTGGTGGTGTGGCCGAGCTGGTCTCGGTCCGGCCGGCGCCAATCCTATCATGTATCTTTTCTTTTTGAAAAGCATCACTGAAATCTCACTACCTACTGCTCCTACTAGCTTTAGCTACACATATTGCAGTAGAAAATGTTGGGGAAGTGACCGAGCTAGCGAGTTTCGTTAGATATTTTTCTGCTGAATAATCGTTGTAGGAGTAGTATCTGGTAGCAGTTCCGACCGGATGGAGTACAGGATAGACGGTTTAACTTTTTTTTTGTGAATTATATGTATCTTAGACACATTTCGATGTGATTGTCCGCTCGTTTATATCCGTACTAATCTAGATTTCATTATCCAAAATATATCTTATAATTTTAAATGCATGGGGTTATTTTAGAAATAAACATCTAATATTAAGTGGAATGATGCAACCGGCTGCGTGCCGGTTGGCTACGTCGATCTCGCAAGTGTTAAAATATAATAATATTACCTAGCTATCATCTTCCCATCAGTTCAGACTTTTGGTTTAGTTGACTAGTGCATCAATCCTCATATTTTCTTTGTTAGGGATTGTAAGGTCACCGAGCTTTTCTAAATCTTTTGGGATTATAAGGCTTCTTTGAGTTATTGTCCTCTCTTGCTCAATGCATGCTCTTTTCTTTCTCCATATACACTAATACATGTGAAATCGTTGGCGCATGCAGTAATTAATGAGGAAAAGTTATGGATTTTCTTGCTCACGACGAATTGACCCCTTTGTCTTATAATCCCGAACGGAGGGAGTACCTCCATTCTCAAATAAGTGTCGTAATCTTAAATACATATGGATGTATCTGTACACACCTATTTTAGAACGGATGAAGCATATGCTATCAGAATCAAGAAGTCTCAAATTTAAGACCCTGCTCAAACAATATTAACAAAAAATTGACCTACAACAAACCCAAGCTAAGCAATACAGTAGACTAGATATGAGAAAAATGGTGAAATGTAAATATATTGCTATATCTCTTTTCTATTAGTTCGAATTTTTAGTTGAGTTAGCTAGTGCATTAAACATAGTGGATCCGCACACATGTTGCACGTTTTCGCTAGCAGCACATTCTTGATCTAATAGTGCACGGAGACGGAGTTTTGCGGCCGCTACGTACGGTTGAACTTATTGGCCGGCCGGCCATTCTTGATCTCTCATCTGTTCAACGTAGCCATCGACGGAGTGCACGCCAGACCGATCTCTCCGCTCTAGCACGGAGCACCCATAATAGCCACAATAAACGTACGTACGAAAATGGAGGAGGTGCATCCAATTCCAATCCACCCATCGCGATCGCTGTATCTCACGTATCATGGGCGTGAAATCGACGTATCCTTCCTTGGCCCGTCCGTGAATCTCCACGAGAGAGTATCCCCGGCCCTCCCTATCTGTTTATGCTAGATTTAGGTCACGGAGCTCAAGGACCTCACTACCTCAAGAACATGCATGCATGGTCCGATGTACGTCTAGATAGATAGGAGAGGGTAGGAGACGACTAGACTAGACGGTGGCCCACGTGGAGGAGACAGATTCATTTCGAAAAAAAAAAAACGTGGAGGAGACAGATATTCGAGACAGCGCAGGCGTGCGTCCACGCGCGCGCTTCTGGCCCTGCCATGGGCCCGTAGGTCCACCTACAGATAAGCTCGATCGCCTCGGTTCGTATAGAACCTGTACCACTTCCACTTGCCGCGCCGCGTGCGTACGTACGAGTACTACGTAGACGTGCACGTGCAGGCGTGCTGGCCTTTCCCCTCTCCCTAGTTTAGGGTTGCCTAGACACATCCAACACCGGCTGACGCGCGCGCACACGTTATTCATCTTCCTCTCCTCACTACAGGAATGGATGCATACGCCGACGGCCAGCTGCCCTCGGCGTAGCCACGCCTGGCCCTCGGCGTAGGCTACGCCGATGGCAGCCCCCGGCGTATGGCGTCGGCGTTTAGGTCTCTCGGCACAGACAATATTGCCGTCGGTGTAGCCTGGCCCTCGGCGTAGCACGCTACGCCGACGGCAAAACCGTCGGCATACAAATTTTAAAAATTTGAATTTTCTTTTTTCCAAAAAAAATTAAAAAAAATTCGGAAAAAAATATTTTTTTCTATATGCCGACTAGAGTTTTAAAATTTTTAAAATTTTAATTTTTTTTTACACCATTTTTTCTGTTTTTTTACTTGTTTATCTTTCACCATACACTTTTAACTCTAAGTACACTTAATCTTAGGTCAAATTATAATCATGGTTAAACTTCCTAGTCGGTCACCAATCCTCACACTACTCCAACCTCAACGCGCTTAACTTCTTGGTTCCATTCGGATGAGGTTCCCTTAAAAAATTGACACCTTACTGATAATAATAATAGCCTATCAACCCTATTAACCCTTGGACCGTGATGTCACAACTCTTTATTTTTTAATTCCAAACAATTACTTAAGTAAACAATAATGAATATATAAGTAACAATGATTAATAATATTAAATTCAAATAACAATAAAATGATTTTATTTTTTGGTTTTTTATTTAATATGGAATAATTAATATCTTTAAAACGAAAAATCGAAATTCCACAAATAATATGTCTAAATCGATCAGAAAAATGAGAGGAATCTAAATATAACAACCATATCATCATTTGAACCTAAAAATTAGAGGAATCCAAATATGACGTCCAGTTTGCCATCTGGCCAAAACGGCCCCTCGGGAGATGCGAAATGGCCGTACCGAGCACGCTGGTGCACTGTTCGCCAACACGCTAAACGGAAAAAAATAGCATATAAAGTGATATGCTATAGACCTAAAAACATTTTTCCCGGAATTTATTGAGCGACGAAAAGTGTACCCCTAGTTCAAATCCGGTCAGTTTCCAGCGGATTCGGCGGGACACCGCAGGAAGCCGCATGGATTCCCAGATAGCTAGTGCGCACATATGGCATGTGATATGTGGTGCGAAGGTGGTGTCCTACCACTACGCGGAGGTCTCGCGCAATACTAAAATGCGCCCCATGTAGCTGCTTCAAAAAAAAACCCGTTTTGGCACCCCGAAAATGACAAAACCATCTCACATGGGTCGGATTGGAAATCCGCTCCCGGGGCCTTGCTTCCCATCCCAGGTACCACACACTTGCCAAATATGGCCTCGGTCCGGAAAACTATGCGGTGTCACAGGCCGTTTCCTACTTATTTTTCGAGGCAGCGGGAAACCGGAGGCTGCTGCATGCTGTACCCGGCCTAGCAGCTAGCAGGTCGACACCCGACTAGCTTGAGGGCCAAATTTGGCAAGATAAAAAAAGTCTATTTCTTCTTTTATATATATAGGCACGAGAGATCTTATAATGTCTAACAATTATAAAAGGTTCATAGGTCTTATAATCTCTAACGGAGGATCAATTAGCTTATGTGACACAGTAGAGTAGATATACTGGCGGAGTTACAGCATCCAGAACCAGGGGGCACAGGGAGTGCCACAACAGATATAAAATAATTTTAGGGGGTGCATATATGGTGGGAAAATGCAGTTTTACAAAGAAAAAATATCTAGGGGGTGTCCAGTGCACCCTGGTAGCTTGCCTTGGATCCGCCAATGAGTAGACATATATGGTGCGTAGCAAGGTTGTCGAATGGTGCAACTTATTGCCCGGAGATTTGTGTGTTGTAAACATGTGGGAGATTTTAGGCATGTTTTCGAAAACGACGGCACATTAAGTTCCTGGGTACTGCATCTTTCCGGTATAAAGCAGAGAACCGGATTCCTCTTAATGTTCAGTGCACGTGCATATTCCGTAAAAATGACGGGGACAAGATTGTTTTGTACGCACATATATGGTGCTTCTTCTTCAAAAAAGAAAAAAGGGAAAAATATACCAAATAGTATTACACTACTTGCCAGCCTAATATATATATTTCATCCATATGTGCTGCAAATCTGCATATACGGCATATCTTAAGCCAGAGCTAGAATTTTACATTAAATCAATGAATTTGCTAATTGTTAGTTAATTAAGAATAGTTAGATTAATTGCTGCAGAAAATGTAGTGTATTTTAAATAATAACCTTTGATTATTTGTATATGATATGTCACCGTGCCAAGTTTGCATGACTCACCGTAAAGAAAGATTCTTCTCAAGAGGCTCACTATTCAGTGTTCATCTCGTACCGGGTTATTTCAAGAATTCAGTGGTACTAAAATTTACTGCTTACACAAATAATATACCTAGCTTCCATAATTTGCATTGCATGAGTTAGCAATAATATATTAATTTCATGTGTGTATTTGGTGCACGGATTGTCCCATGGAACACAAGCACGCAATTCAATAACCTCGCAGGAGATAGTGTGTAATTCTAAACTTGCGGACGGACATACGAGGTATAAGTGCAAAAAGGGTCAACTAGAACTCACTTGGGAGGTGAAGGGTGCCGTAAACTCATTGCTCGAAACCATCTCACCAGAGATGGTCAGTTTGTGCGTTTTTTTTAAGGAGTCATCCGGAGGATAACTGTCATCTATCTCAACAATGGTCAACCGCTTGTCACCTAGAGATGAAACCTTACTGATGGTGAGAATGAACACCTCCAACAAATCATCGTTCAAGGTACTTATATTATTATTTTCACTAGGTGAATTTTTATAACGTGGTGATCATTTTATTTACATTTGTATGAACAAATTTGTGAATTTATTGCGAAGTTATTCCTAGTCGACTCAAACACACGTGTTCTCTTAAATCAAACATTTGTTGCTTCATCACAGCCTAGCTTTGTTTTTAACGATGCATATTGAATTGGACATGAACACATAAATTGTTGTTTTGAGTTGTATCAAATTTACACCTGCTTTCGGAATTCAAACAAATGACTTATAAATGTAAGCATAAACGAGTTAGGCATATGTTAGGCCGATGCCTTAACTAGCTTGTGTGGCAATCGACATGACATACAGTGACCAAGAAGCTACATTTTTATATATTATAGTCTATCTTGCCTTCTCCCCTCGAAACAAGACATGATCATACAAAGTTAGGTGTGTCATTCGGCAAGTAGACTGAATACGTGGAAGATCATGGCAACATAGGAGTACTCTAGTGCGTCTAAAAGGCTTCGGTTCCTAGATATCTTTTTGTTTGCCTCTGAATAAATGATGAGTTGAATTCGATCTAATCGTAGGTACATGAATGACTCATGCCTAACCCCAAAAGCTGGCTCATTTGATGTGCCGCAAGCTGCCAGGTGGCATGTAGTAGCACGGCCGAACCCAAAGTGAAATGTGCGTGTCAAATTTTGATACTTGCACCCATCAGAAAGCAAAGGGAAAGATGAATACCAGAACATGCTATCCATAACCACAATAGATAAAATGGATGATGATCGAATTGGTTACTCCTACCGCTGATGTTGGAAAAGGACACAATTAGCGGGCAAGGCGTTTTGGCTCTTGGGAGCATATGCTTCCAGTTTCTAAAATGTTTTTTTAAACGCAGTTGAAAATGTTTAAATAATTCCGAACAAAAAACGGACGTGTACATCTCGACATTATATGTGCTTAGAAAGTCGTTTGGTGGAAAATTGATATTTTGTGTGTCTTCTACGAAAAAGATAAAAATTGGTGCTTAAAAAGAGCTTTTCACGAGACACTTCTCTATTTTTTTAGAAGACACCAAAATTGTTAGTTTTCCGCGAAACTTAGCGTGCACATATATAATATTGATATATACGCGTCAATTTTTTGTTTATATTTTTCTAATATTTGAAAATGTTTTTCCTGTGTAGCAGGAGCATATGCTAGCATGTTCAAAAGTGGATTTGCGACAATTAGCTGAAAACAGTAGCTTAATTGTAGTTGCTGGTTATTAGGCGTGTTAGGAGGTTGTGTTGACACGCCAACAGAAAAACAATATGCAGTGCGAAACTATCCCACTGTTTTACAGTTGTACATGGTTTGACATTTAACCGGTATTCATATATACCATATTCTTCTAGAAGCACGGCATGGGAATGATATGCTAGGTTCCTCCATACGTTGGTTCGTATCATCACGTTATGTCGGGCAACAAGTTGGTCGAATAAATCTCGACAGATGGGTATCAAATCACAAACTCAAATACTCTATTTAACAGACTACGTAGAAGCTGAAGTTATCTACGTGTCAGACGCATGTTCATGTCATTAATTATCAACATCATGGATCCATGGTAGTGCTAGTAGCATCTGACGATTAAAGAAAACGATGACTTCAGCAAACTTGGTTAATAATTAGTACTAGTACTCGTGGGCGATAGATCATTGTACAAAAAGTAAAATACCTTACCGCTCTAGATTATATTCTTGTTATGGTTCTCCCAGTTTATTACTTATGAGAGAGTACAAGCATATGCTTGGAGTTTGAAAAATGCTACACATACATTAAAGGAATGCAACAAAGCTATGACACATGCATATGGTTGATATAATTAGAGAATTGACAAGGACCTAGGGAATATAGCTGAAAAATGGTACAGTAGAACAAATGCTCAATGCAACAAGACATCAAAGAATAATTTGCTCAAAAAGTCAAAATCTTCTATTAACTGTAAGAGAATTGAAGAAGGTATTATTTTTCGTGGTTTATATTAATTTTGATTGATACCATGAGCGAAAACAACGTCCATAAATTCATCTATCTGACATTCATCTTATTGATGAGCGGTTTCTTTCGTACAACTCAAATATATTACTAACTGGACATATTTCCATGAATCCAAATTATTAAGGCATCAAAAGGAAGTGCTAGTCCTTTCAAAAAGAAGACGGAACTACTAATCCATTATATTGAAGAAACAAATGTCACCAGCTGTCTAACAAAAGAAAGATTGGCTTGCATGGACGGTTCCTAATGTTCCAACCATAGTAAAACTTGTAAATAAGGAGCAGATTACTCTCTTATTGCTTTGGATAATTTAATTTCACAATCAGTTCAGTACACTTGGTAAAAAGAAGACCTAGCTAGAGAGAACCAAGGTAGTACTAGCTAGCTACCTAGCTATACGTAAGAAATCTTCCGTGAAAATAAAAAATAAACGAAACAAGAGGCCTAGAGAAACAAATCAGAGGCTCGGAAGAAGAAATAAATGTTCACCAGTAAAATGAAATGACCAACACTTACCCCCCATATTGCATGACGCGTGCCTGCGCATTCCTCATTTCCTCATGTAAATGCTAAGACATTTTCGCGATCGATCGTCGCATTGTAGGCCAACTTTGTATGCATCAATCGAATCACTCCCATTGTTCTCACGAGTCCTTATTATTTTTGTTCTCCTCGCTGTACGGCCATGCAGCACTAGGCGACGAGGCCGTGGTGGTGGACGATGACGTCGACGGCGCTGCAGTGCCCGAGCCCGACATTGCCACCACCGCGGGCGATGGCGGACCCGCCCGTATGAGCTGCTGCGTCGAGAAGTCGATTATGTGGGAAGACGACGAGGGGGACATGGCGCCGAACGGCAAGTGGACGCCGCCCCCAGCGCCGGCACCGGCACCGGCACCGGCGCTCTGCAGCAGCTGCGCGTACCGCATGAGGTCAGGGTACGGTACGACGGTTTGCTGCTGCTGGTGATGAAGCGGTGGCCGCATTGCCGGTGTCCCTACGGCGGCGGCGTAGTTGAGTTGCTGCTGCTGCATTGATCTGTCCGGGATGCCGCGCGTGACGACGAAGCCGTGATCGGTGCGTCCTTGGACGCGCTCGGGGAAGTTGAGCTTGGCCTTGGTGCCCTTGAAGCGCAGCGCGGCCTCGTCATAGGCGATGGCGGCATCCTCCGCCGTGTCGAAGGTGCCGAGCCACACCCGCGCCGCCTTCTTGGGGTCCCGGATCTCGGCTGCCCACTTCCCCCACGGCCGCTGTCTCACCCCTCTGTAGTGCCGCTTCCTCCCTGCCACATGTGCACAAATGTAATTAGTTTACCAGCATCTGACAACGAACTTGGCCCTTAATAATTTTATATATTGCAGATACATTTCGTCAGAGCTAACGTAATACGCTTATACACGTACGTATCCGCATAAAATATTTCTGGCACGATTGAATAAGTTAAGGAGTTGAATCAAGAACATAGTTGGTAGCGTATCTTCGTGCATGAAACAGGCAAAACTACTGTATTTTTGTCGAGATTTTGTCAATCCAGTTTTACCACCTATTAAGCCACGAATTGGGGTGAAAGAAACAAGGAAAACCAACTGTTACGATTTACAGGCCCAGTTTAGCTGGATGTGTTTGGCTGATGTGAAGCTTCCAAACGGTTACAACTGAGCGGAAGCCGCGCGTGCCATGCTCTCGCCATCCTACGTGCCCACGGACAAAACAACTCTATGTTTGGAACCATCGACCGATGCTAGCTATTCATTAGTTACCTTGCTCCTCAGCGGCGGCGGTGGCCGCCGCGGCGTGCTGCTGCTGCTCCACGGAGACAGCGACGGATCCGGCGGGGTAGTACGCTTGATGCTGCTCGGGAGAGGCGCGGATGACGTGGGACAGAGCGGAGACCATGGCGGTGGCGTCCTGGTCGGCGCGCGCCGAGTAGTAGTACTGCGCGTACGCCTCCGGGGAAGGGGATGGATCGGACACACCTGTGCCGGAGCTTCCGCCGCCGCTTGTAGCTCCATGCTGCTGCTGCTGCTGCGCGTGCGCGAGGAGATGGTGATACTGCTCATCCTCCTCCTCTTGCTCGTGCTTTGCTGCTGACGGCGGCGGTGGCAGCTGTTCCTCCTCCTCGTCGGCGGGTAGGGGCCTCTTCCCATGCCTCCGAGGATCCACCTTAGTCGATCGGTCTCTCCACCGCCGGCGCTTTCTTTTCTTTCTTGGCGTCGGGGATCGAGATCGAGCTATAGCTGTGGCGCTGGACTGGACTTTGGTGCCCACGGGAGGACAACGTACTGATAAGAACGCCGAGGGAGAGAGAGAGATGGAGGGGATGAGCTCAAGTGCCGAACGCCTTTATGACATCTAGCTGCGAGAACTAAAGAAGAAAAGAGGAGTATATATCTTGCCTAGGCAGAGACGTAGAGTCCAGTTCTTGCACCTTTGGATGTGTTTTCTTCTATCTGTGAGAGTGATAATTATAGATAAACATGTTCTAGTACGTAACTCTTGGTTTCTAGTATCAATATCTTTCAAAAACAATGTTCATTTTCGTCCCTCAATAATGTAAAATAGACACCATGCAGCGTACTACTAGATGGCATAGGCGCATAGCGGTATACACATGCATGTGCCAGGCTAACGGGCTCTTTTGACAACAAGATTGTAGAAACTAAGAAATTCAAAAGAAATATTGGAAATATAAATATCCAGTAAAATCTACCAAATTCATAAAATTTGAGACAAAATCATGAAATAGTAAAACCATAATACTACCTACATCTGGAAAATGATGTCTTAACTTTGTCTAAATCAAATGTATATAGACACACTTTAATGCATAGATACATCCGAATTTAGACAAATCTCTA
Source organism: Lolium rigidum (assembly GCF_022539505.1). Taxonomy (NCBI): domain Eukaryota; kingdom Viridiplantae; phylum Streptophyta; class Magnoliopsida; order Poales; family Poaceae; genus Lolium; species Lolium rigidum. The sequence goes on from NC_061514.1 coordinate 146,795,200, forward strand.
ACATCCTTTTATGGATGGAGGGAGTATTGTATATTTTCTTAGAATTCCTATTTCACATGATATGATACGTAATTTTTTTTACCATTTTTGTTTCTTAAATATAATGGTATTTCTGATTGTCCTTATCATTTTCTCATAATACTTCTCAAGTTACCATAATAAAGATGAAAAATGCCGAGTCCATAAAAAAATGTAAGAATTTCTGCCTTTCCATTTATCCGTAAAAAGGTACTTTTCATTCTTATTTTCATTGATTTGTCAGAGTTTTTTTTGTCTCATCCTCATGAATTTAAGAAAAACTTAATGTAGAAAAATGCTACTCCCTCCGGTTCAAAATAGTTGCTTAAATTTGCATGTATGTACAGTTCTACACACTGGAACTACATCCATTTCAGGTAATTATTTTCATCATGAGGAAGTAGTAACTATGGGATTCTTGTATCAACATTTGCGATAGCATGTTTTTTTTGTAGATCTCAACGCAAATTTGGTGAACATTGTTAACATCTACAAAAAAAAAAAAGTATCCTTGAAGTTTAGGTAACAAGGAAAAATCGATATGGCACTCGAATCTACATATTGGATGATGTAGCTAAATGAATTATGAAATTTCCTTGGAATATAATAAATTTAGAGAAAGACCTAAGGAAAACTAGTGTTTCATAGGAGGAACTTAATATTTTTCTTTTATTAAATTTGAGTGTTATTTTCCTATTCTTTTTGTATTTTGTAAAACTCATGGTGATTTTGAACATGCCTTACTATATTTATTACTTTTCATTTATTTTGTAATATTTATCAAGTTAATTTAAATTAGTCACTAAATCCTAAGGTTGGAACTTTTTAAATTGTGTCACCAACTTCTATTAAAAATCTATTTTTTATAATATTTCGATTTTTATTGATTGTAGATATGTATTCATTTTACTATTTTTCCTCTATTATTCATTTAACTTTATTATTTTAGTCTGCTAAATATGTCAACACACAACTGTACTAATCAATGTGATAGTTTTTAGAAAGGATAGCTATATGTTTATGAAAATCATGCATATATAATATATTATGTATAGAAATGATATTAACACCCAAGGTGCATAATACGGTTTTTTGCACATGATGTATTTTTTGGTTGGCTCATTCATAAAATAAAAATAATTACATGCATATTGACCCATAATGAAAAATCAACATAACAACACAATATATGAGTTAGAATGATGTAAAAAATAAGAAAACAAATACTTACTTTATGTCAAATTTTGGTACGTCACATTAATGAAAAAAATTACGAATTTCTATATTTTTACGATCTTTTTGAACGACAAGTAAGACCAATTTACGTGCCATAAAAATCATATATAGTTTTGAAGAAACAAGGTGGGTTAATGTGTCCTGATATACACATATATACTCGGAATTTTCGTGGCAATTATGATCTTCTACATATACTAAAATAGATACTTGGGAAAATATAAAAGTATGATATGTATTTACAACCTTTTAAGTTAGAGTAAGTGCATACATATAATAGCAATAATATAAAATCATTGTTTAGCTTTCCTGAACTTCTCAACAATAAAGTGTTGAAACAAAGCATTCAACACAATTATCTCCAACGTACGAACCTGTAACTGTTTTAAAACTTTGTATATAAGAACTAGTGCGACAATTTATAGAAATAACATAACTTACAAGGAAGTGTTTATGTAAGATAAATAGAGAATGAAGTGAGTCATGCATTGCAGTATTCAAGTGAATACTTGAACGACGTGTTGCATTGGCACTAATTTGATTGAGTTGATGTCTTTTGATAATGTGGATGAAGTTCTTGATCGTGCTCAATGAAATGCAATTATGCAAACTAGGAACACATTCGAAATTAAACTGGATCAAGATATTGTATGGGGGAGTGTCTTCGGGTAGCCTTCGAGGAGCAGTTTACAAATGGAAAAGAACAATTCTCCAAGATTACACTGCTTTAAGAATAGGATGGGACTTGTGCTCATCCACGTCACATCTTCTTCCTTACATAAGTCTGTCCATACTTGTCGATCTGATTTGTTCGAGTATGTCTTCCAATCAGCTCAGTTTGACGCCCAAGGTTTATGTTTACATTTGCCCAAATGTCGTCTACTCCATAACTGAAGATCACCCTTTATAGTTAGCCTACTTCCTGCCAATGTAACTGAGATAAGTGATATTACTCACAGTATCATATACACTAGTATGACCCCACATGTAATCTACCAATGTAACTGATCGATGTACTCTACCAATGTTACATTAGCAAGCCTCCCAATTTAACTGGGGTCTTTACCAGATGACCCTATAGAGCCTAGCAAGACCACCCTTGCAGAAATCAGACAATCCAGTAGTATGAACTAAAACTGGACATCGATCAGATATTCAGATCTACATCAAATTGATAAGGCGCTGAACCTTTGACATTGTAAACTCAACGACTTGTCGCCGAACCATCCGTGCAAGGTAGAATACAGTGCGATCATTAACTCGATCTCAGCTCATCGATGACCCAATCCAATTACAGAACCTAGCTGAACTATGCTTTCAGCTTATTAGTGTTGCTTATGCCCGCGTGTGCGTCCATCGCGGAATTTGGCATGCATTTAGGAGGCATAGTTTCGAAAGCAACTGAGGGCACCCGTCTTGGCAGGATGGAACTCGATCTCTCGACAGCAATCGAGAGTCAAAATTGGGCACGTAGGTACTGGTGGTGCAGAGGCGAGCAAGCGTTGTTGTCCCGCGGTCAAACGGGAGGCACGCGGGCCGATTGAATGACTGTAGTTCAGTGGTCCGCCGTATCGCCTCGCAAGTCATCGGATCACCGACGGCCGGCGAAATATGCAGGGACGGGAGTAATGTTGCTAGAGGTAGCGACGCGACGGCAGGTAGCAGCTTTGACCGGCCGGCTGGGGCACGTAACTAAGGTCTACTCCTGCCTGCGTCGGTTTTAGAAGCAGACCGTTGAACTTGAGCATGACCTCCTAGCAACCACTATACATTGATTCTAGGCTTCATCGCTATCTGTTTGACCAGAGAAAAACTAATGGTAATGCATTTTTTTTTAGAGTTTAGTTTGTTAGTCCGGTTTAAGTGTTCAAACTCAAGTTTGACCAACAACTTCATTAACAAAATATTAATTCCCCTAAAAAGAAAATTAAATTATACGTGTTGAAAACGATGTTACCAAATGGAAAAGAACAATCTCGGTCCTTGTCGGCGGGAGCTCCGTTTTTCTTTGTTCTCCTCGGTCAGTTTAGGGGTTATGTCATACTTAGGAAGACGTGCCGGTGGCGCCTCCCTAGAGATGTAATAAAGTCCTCCCCTTCTAATCTCCGTTCCGATGATGCGTCTAGCTTCGTTATAGGGCACGTGAAGGTTTGTATCCGGCGGATCTCGTTGGACTTGGTTGTCAGTGTTCCTTTTGATATAAGCTTCTCTTCATTGGTGATGGTTGTTGCTCTCTTGCTTTGGTTCTTTTGGGGGTTTAGCATGAGAACCTAGCGCATATCTATTACAATAAGCTCTACTAGAACAAGCTTTGCCTGGCTTCAATGAGGGAGGGGCAAGGACGGCATCGTGCCTTTGGCTCACGAGTGCTTGTAGTTGTCGGTAGATGGTCCAAAGACATTTTAATTATTTTTAAATTTTTTGGTATCATTGTTGAAGATTATGAATAAATTGGTGGAATTTTTGTCAAAAAAGTTAGCAAATATAATTTTTAAAATAAACTTATAGAATTGGTATTTGGTACACTAGCTAAGTTTTATAAAAAAGAACCAAACTAATGGAAAGACAATATATTTCCACATTACCCTCCTATGTTTTCAATACTATGTTGGCAGGGTTTTGAACTGCAGATATCTTGCCTCTTGGCTCCGCTACCATATAGTAGAATTGATACACTAGCTAACTTTTCCAAAAAAAATAAACTGATAGAAAGGGGCTACGTATTATATTTAATGGTACAATTTAAGAAACCGTTCGTCACACCTAACCTGCTATGTAGGATATACACCTGTCGATCAAACTTCAAATTTGAACGTACTAAGCAATGAAACCCATGTCAGTGGCAATACAAACTGGTACTATGGCAGTTCAAGGGCCGTCACGAGCACGGGTACGGTCACAGCCGGCGTGACTCTAGACACCGGCCGATGGCGACGTACGCAGTACGAATGGTCGATCGTCGTCACCTCAGTTGTTTTCGTTCGGTCCGACGGTCAAAGGTGAACCTATCAATTACGGGAGTGTGTGGTGCCCGATCGACGATAGTGTATCTACAAAAGGTCCGTTCACTTCACACTTCACACCTCACCACTGTTTGTGTCCATGCATGGTTAACGTCTGTCCACTCATCGGCACGATTGGGGTTGAGGTGTGCCACCACTGTGCACGTTCTTTGGCTGTACTGTTCGTGTACTCCCTCCGTTTGCAAATAAGTGTATATCTAGGTTTTGTGTTTAGTTAAACTCTTTAAACTTTGACCAAATATATATGGAAAAGTAGTAACATTTATGACACTAATTTAGTATTCCGAGATTCGTTTTGAAATGTAGTTTCAAATTATACCAAAATCTCATTATATATGTTGCTACTTTTTTTTTTCACGGTTGGTCAAAACTTAAAATGTTTAGCTTAGTACAAAAGGTAGAAGTACAGTTATTTGTGGACAGAGGGAGTACCTATTTGCATGCTAAACTTCGTCAACAGAAATTAGTCATCGATAGTACTCACAGGAGACATCTGTTTTCTTTGGGAACTTCGCAGGCGGACGATTAGCCGGGAGCGAGGAAAATGCTTTTTTCGATAAAAATAAAATATTAATATCTTCTAGCCTATGCAACAACGTGATGACATAGTGCATTACGGATGGACACAGCCGAAAAAACATAAAAATGTTATAATAAAAGAAAAGTCCCGCTACAATGATTTGTGCCTTGTCGCAACAGAACTATCACCACCAAAACAACACAAGAAGCTCAACTTCTTCGAAAACGACGATTTTAAGAAGGAAACAATGCACAAGCGTCATCGACGTCCGATCAAAGATGTTAGGTTTTTACGCTGGTGAAAGTCCTCGCTCGCAAAACAATGCCTTCAACACCATCATTGCCAGACACAACCTATTAAGACCAGATACTGGATTTTCATCCTGAGAGACAAGACATTGAACTTCTCCTATACTGACGCCTCCACTTACGATGTTTCTGCTCTAAGGCACAAAACACCGAGCCATTTCCTCGTCGCTACAAAAACGGGAACCACTATTGCTAGCCCTCAAATCCCGGCTTCAATGACCTTCTCCGCCAACTGACTTCACGATGGAATGAGAAAGTGTGTCCCTTGATGGTAACAACATCAGGAGCTTAGCACACTCCCTCTGAAACTAAACTATAAAAAGAGTAAAAACATGGGTACGCTCGATTGAGTTCTGGCCGATCCAACAATCTCCAGGCATGAATCATCCAATGGAGTTCGCCGGTGGAGCCTTCCAGAGCACAACACTCCAGCCAAATCGATGGAGACACGCATCCAGCAGATCATCATCTTGACTCGAGTTGGAAACCTAGGACAACCACCTTTATTCATGGTCACATATAGCTAAGACTACCAGGTCGCCATCAATCTGGCAGGACTCGCACATAGGTTGGCACGCCATGACGTGGGGGCAAAATAGCACATCGCAAGCCAACCTCTCTAGGCACGGCGGAGACCCATGACCTGGCGAAGACCAGATCAGATCGATTCCTCACCGGCAAGAAAGCCAAAACCGAACTAGACCTTGGGAACTTACGCCGCCGCACGAGCGCCAACGGTACCACCGGACGGAGCAGGCAAGCCTTCAGGCCCAAATATCTAGATTCTTTCCACCATGGCCACTGCCCAAGGTCCAAGATCTGTGACCGGCCAGAGTTAATCCTTCACCTTTGGGTGTGGGGAGCACCACCACCGTGGCCAGAGACCGGCGGCACCGGCGGAGGGGAGGCCGATGGCCCTTAGGGTTGGGGAGGGTCGCGTGGGTTAGCTGGTTGTATGTCTCTCTCCCTAGCTGCTCTGAGGAAAATGCACTGTGATCAACAGATACCAGAAGCCACACCAAGGAGCAATGGGTAGTTGTCTTATGCCGAGGAGACCGTCGACGCCGCGGGAACCAGGTCCCTGTCTCGTCGGGTGACGGTGGCCAGGGCAGACCGCTGGACGGGAGTGCTACGTCAATATAAAGTCAAAGAAGACCCTCGAGACCTACAAGATCAACATATTTAAGGTTCGCCCCTGTAACACCCCAAATTTTTAAACAAAGAGAAAATGAATTTCCCTTTTTCTAAAAATGAGAACCAACAAAAACTTTTATTAAATAAGGTGCTACGCATAGTGCTCTTGTTTGATAATTGTGTTATTGCCAAAGTTCTTATGTGAACTACTTTGAATTGTTCCTAAACCCTAAACCTCACCCTTCTTTTTCTTCCTCGAAAAGAAAACAAAATAAAAAGGTTTCAATTTAAAAAGAAAGGCCTATGTAAGCATATGGCTATTTTTGCAAATGATAAACTAGGCCATATCTACTTCTATGAGATGGTTGGGAATACCTCAACAAAACCAACCCATCACTTACCAACCAAGTCCTTGGTGAAAAAAAAAGAAAATAAAATATGGAGGCATATGTGGCACATAGCCATAATAGCAAATCTTGCCCTATGCCCTTATACCTTACCCAAATGGTTTGAAACTCTTATCAACTCAATCTAACTCTAAATAGATCCTCACACATGCCCAATTGGATCAAGTGAACCAAAATGGAAAAATAAGAAAAATCCAATTCCACACACACATGTGCTTATGGACATTTTGCAAAACTTTGACCTAGGCCAATTTGGCTTGTGCCATTTTTTGTAGAAGGTTACTAAACACTTTTAAACACTTTTTGAACCAAAGAAACCCAAATAAAATCAAGAGAAAATCAAAACTGGGCCGGCCTACTTCTCTCTCTCCCTCGCTGGCCCGTTAGTTTTCCCGCGCGAGCCCAGTAGTTTGAATTTGATTTATTTCAATTCAATAAAAATGCATACTGGTGTCCTCTTTAAATTTAAATAAAACAAAATCTACCAAACCAAAATTTACCAACTTTATATTGTTGGAAAGCTTATGAAAAGCTCTATCCAACCACATTGGATTCAAATCCATATCTGTTGTAAATTTTGAACAATGAAAATAACAAGGCAGGGACTTTTTCAACTTCAAACAATAATTAAAATCAACCAAAAATGGTTTTGAGTTTTTTCCTACTCCCATAAATCACATTTCACTTACACTAATTGTTTCTGTAAAAATATGGCATGGTTACTTTGTGTGATCATGACCTAGTTGAAATAAAGGACTATATGGCTATTCTAGTCAAATGATATTGTCCAAAACTATTATTTAAATCTTATGAGGGTTTGCCTCATTTAAATCTTGTCCCAAGTGACTTCATATGAGGTTGTGATCCTGGTCTATTTACTCTCACATGGAATTACTTGGTGATGTTAAATCAGAAGTGGTATTGTGAAATGGTATGAGGTATTCTACCTCATTTAAATTATTTTCCCAAATCATGATGATGAATAGTTGACTTTGGTCAACATGGATTCATGTATGATAGTTGGAGGAGATTAAATCTTAACAAGATTCAATGAGAGGAAATTATTTCCTCCAAGACTTAAATAGAAACCCTAAGTCAAGTTTGGTAATTAGAGGAAATTATTTTTCTCTTAAGAAGAAAACAAAGTCAACCAACATTTTAGTAGGTATGGAGTGATAGATTAGTTTGTGTGAACCTTGTGTGTGCTTAGAATAGTTCTTAAACTTGTTTGGTGCTTGTTACCTCGTATCCGTTTTTAGACGCTAGCACAGAAGAGTACCAGGAGGAGGAGGTCTACCACCAGGAAGAGGAAGACCACTTTGACCAGTACACCAACCAAGGCAAGCTAATATTCTTGCAAGTGCAAAGCTCTCTTGAGCAAGGCACCATTCCACTTTACCTTATGCTCAAGGATTCTATCCCAAGTTTTTACATTGCAAGTTTTTACTTTGTTTATTTAAAGCTTACTTTTATAGTTAACTTTGGTCTAAGTATAGAGTAGAGCAAGAGTATCAAACTTAGCCTAAGGAGCTTTTGAGTTAAGTAGCACCCCTCATAATTAGTTGCTAGTGCTAACAAATAAAATTGACTACTCTAGATGGGAACTTGTGAAGTGAAATGACTTTGAAAACCTTGGAATGATGAAGTCATTCTATTGAAAGATTTTGTAGATGAATGTGACTTCTGAATGATTTGGTGAACTTTGATAAAACTGATGGTGGTTTGAATGCGATACCTTTCCAATTTTTGAGTACCCCCACAATAACTGATTATGGGTAGGGCTTAACTGGAAGTTTATGCATCTTAGTATGGGTTCCCTCTGAACAAGCATCATAGGGGTTATGCCGAGGCTGCCTCCGGTAAAAGTGATATGATGTGAAATGATGTGAATGTACGGCCTAAGCCCTGTGCAGTTCCCAGGCTGATGGTTTGTCTTCACTGGGAGGTCAAGCTCATGGGGAGAGGTACCTATACTAGGGTATGTAAGTGAAAGGTTATGGTTGATGATCCGCGTACTGAGTTACGATGATTCAGGGTTATCCCTGACGGATGTAATCAAATGTTGTGGCACAAGTGTGGAACCTCTGCAGAGTGTAAATCTATTCGAATAGCCGTGTCCACGGTTACGGACGGTTGGAAAGGCCATACTGTTACCGTTGTCAGATTTTCTTGAAAATGGCTGATGAATTTAATGGTGACTTGACTTGAATCACAACTGAGTTGTGGGAATGACACTAAAGTTCCCACTTAAGTTAGTTAGCATATGAAGAGTCTTTTATCAAATGCTTGTGAACTAAAATTGGCTTTATGCAAAGAAAATTAGAGCTTAGCACCCCACTACTAGAAGTAATAATACTACTTTAGTGTTAGTTTGCGAGTACTTTAAAGTACTCATGGCTGTGTCCCTGGCTATTCAAATGGCCAGACTATGAAGGAGAGCAGCAGTACCAAGATGAAGGACAACAAGACGTCTATGCCAACTAGGACTACTCCTGACGTCAACCGTTGGCTTGTGGACTAGAGAGTCCCCTTCTATTACGCTTCCGCTATGTAATTTGTTCGTTGATCATTAGATCAACTATTTGTGTAATATGGATCATGTGATCTGAATTTGTAAGATGACTATGGGTTGTAATGAATGATGATTTATGATATCGACTGTTATGTCTCGCAACAACAATCTTCCTGGGATTGCGAGGTATGGCATGACAGGCATCTGGACTTAAAAATCCGGGTGTTGACAAGTTGGTATCAGAGCCATTGTTTGACCTTAGGAGACCCTAGTTAAACTGGACGTCTGAAAAACTTAATTTCAAAACCAATGAAGTGAATATTTATGAAAACTTATTCCCCCTCTTATCCTTGAGATCTTTTCAAAATGAGAAATCCATGCTCTACTTTCCTTGTAATCCTACATAAAATTTTGCACACTTGACACTTCTCTAACTTACTCATCCTAATTTCTCACAGATGGAGTACAAATGTGAGTCCTATCCGCTTGGTCACGGAGGAAACCTAATGTTCGAGAAGGATTTGAAGCAACTAGTTGAGTATCTAGGACGCCTGTATCCCGAGTTCTTCGGAATACCACTCAATAATCAGTCAGGAGGACAACCTCGGTGGGAAGTTACTGCAGATCTGAGAGGAAAACTTGGAGCCCCAATCACTACAAGAAAAACCATCCATAGAGACATTTTACTAGAGACACTTCCTACTTTGCCTCATTAAAAATCACATTAAGACACTTTGCATATTGTAGTGGCATTTTTTGAGACACTTCATAAATAGTCTCAAATGTAGAGACATTAGTTGAGACATTTCTGTAAGGTATTGAAATTTTTATTCTGTAGACAACTTATGAGACACTCCAAGTGTCACAGATAAGTTATCAAGAGGCAATCCATGAGACACTTGATTGTATGTCTTTACTTTTCCTCTAGAGGCAATGTTTGAGGCATTTTGCTTGTTCTCTAGAGACATTTATTCTATGTTTGGGCCATGATGGGCAATACTAATTAGAATTTTTTCCAAGTATCAACATATACTTGTGAAAGGGTGAGATGGTTAATGGATTAAGTCTTACTTATTAAGGTCATGAGATCGAGTATTGCTTTTCACATGGTTTCTTCACATTTATTTACACTAGAGACACAATATAATGCCTATTTTATGTCTTCTAAAATGTAAAGACATTATTACTATTGTCCTTAGCACGTAGAGACACTGCCCGTAGTGACACTTTTGAGACAATATGTAAAGTGCCTCTATAACTACGTAAGAGCAATTTAAGTGTCCCTACTAGACCAAAATAATGTCTCTACATGCCAATTCTCTTGTAGTGAATATGGCAAACCATTTGGTTTTCTGTAACGGGAAACACTTGGAAGGAAGGACTAGTCAGAGCTATGCAGGAAGCCATTGCTCGTCTGTGTGGACAGAATGAAAACAAGATCAAGAACACTCGCTTCATCTACTACCCAAGACATGACCTCATGGGCAGACCAATAACCATGCCACCGCACCCGAAGATGAACCACTATGTGACACATCTGGATTTCATGTTGTACAAGACCCGCAAGGAGTTGGACAACGCCCGCCAAGCACATTACCCATGAAGACAAAGAACCCACCATGAAGAGTAGTAGCACTAGAGCACTCGCGTAGGTGTGAGTTTGTATTGGGATCCCCTTGTATCGTAGAGCGAATGAATGGTTCTTAAAACCAACGGTGTGTTAGTTTGTAATATGTGATGCTTGGTATGAATGAAAAAGTGTTGTTGGGTTTTACCCCCTCAACACTACTCAAGTTTTCAATATTTTTGAACTTTTCGAACTTTAAACCAAAACAACCATAGAAATTTCCCTCTTATCTTATCATCTACCTCAATGTTCAGATGGCCCCACCAACCCGCAGCACTAGTCAAGATGCAATGATGCAGATGCTGCAGATGATGATGGCAGACAGAGAAGCCGAGAGAGCTGAGAGACAAGCCAACATTGCTGCAGTACAACAGATAGCTCAGAACAATCAAGGACATGGAAACCACGACCACCCAGGGTCAAAGCTGAAGAACTTTCAGAACACCAACCCACCCATGTTTAGCAAGACCGAAGAGCCACTTGACGCAGATGACTGGCTCCAGACCATGGAGAACAACCTGGAAGTTGCGGGAGTAGAAGCCGCAGAAAAAGTACTGTTCGCCACCCACTACCTGTCAGGACCTGCAAGAGCCTGGTGGACTAGCGCCCGCGCAATGAATGCGGGACAGATGATGACCTGGGAGGACTTCAAGACCAAGTTTAGCAAATACCATGTGCCCCAAGGACTGATTAAGAAGATGAGAGACGAGTTCCGAGAACTCAAGCAAGGTAGGATGTCCGTGGTAGAATACCGCGATAGATTCCTCACTCTGTCAAGGTACGCCCCGGACGAAACCGACACCAATGAGAAGAGGAAAGAGAGATTTCTGAATGGACTGCATGACGAAATGCAAACGGTGTTAGTGAACATTCCGTTCGCTGACTTGGAAGCCCTGGTGGACTCAGCCATCTAGATGGAAGGGAAGCTGCATCAAGCCAACGAGAACCGCAAGCGCCGGATGATCAACCAGAATGGGTCCAGCAATGCCCAGAAGTACCGCAACAACTCATCGGGAGGATTTGCCCCAAGATTCCACAAGCCAACTGCTCAGACCTACCGCCCAAACTACTCCAACAATAATGGAGGACCCCCGAAGCCCGGAGGCAACAACAACAACAATCACAACAACAACAACCCCAACAGCAACAACAACAATGGGAACAACAACAACACCAACAATGGTCCGAGGACAAGAAGCAACGCCATCCCCGTCGCCCCCAAGGACAAATCGACCATAACTTGTTACGAGTGTGGAGTGGTGGGACACTACTCCAATGAGTGCCCCAAAAGGATAGCCAAGACTGCCACCAACCCTGCTGCACCTGCCCAGCAACAGCGCCGCTTTGCAGCCAGAAGGAACCAGAACAACCACAACGGTCGCCTCTACCACATGAATGCAGCAGGAGCACAGGAAGCACCGTAGGCTATGCCAAGTATGTTTTCCTGTTAAATCAAATTGCCCAATCTCTTTTAGGAACCTAACTTTTCTTAAAATCTCGGGACGAGATTTGTTTAAGGGGGAAGGGTTTGTAACACCCCAAATTTTTAAACAAAGAGAAAATGAATTTCCCTTTTCCAAAAATGAGAACCAACAAATTTTTTTTATTAAATAAGGTGCTATGCATAGTGCTCTTGTTTGATAATTGTGTTATTGCCAAAGTTCTTATGTGAACTCCTTTGAATTGTTCCTAAACCCTAAACCTTGCCCTTCTTTTTCTTCCTCCAAAAGAAAACAAAATAAAAAGGTTTCAATTTAAAAAGAAAGGCCTATGTAAGCATATGGCTATTTTTGCAAATGATAAACTAGGCCATATCTACTTCTATGAGATGGTTGGGAATACCTCAACAAAACCAACCCATCACTTACCAACCAAGTCCTTGGTGAAACAAAAAGAAAATAAAATTAGATATGGAGGCATATGTGGCACATAGCCATAATAGCAAATCTTGCCCTATGCCCTTATACCTTACCCAAATGGTTTGAAACTCTTATCAAACTCAATCTAACCCTAAATAGATCCTCACACATGCCCAATTGGATCAAGTGAACCAAAATGGAAAAATAAGAAAAATCCAATTCCACACACACATGTGCTTATGGACATTTTGCAAGATTTTGACCTAGGCCAATTTGGCTTGTGCCATTTTTTGTAGAAGGTTACTAAACACTTTTAAACACTTTTTGAACCAAATAAACCCAAATCAAATCAAGAGAAAATCAAAAACCTAGTCACATATGATAATGGTCATATGTGCCACTTTTAATATCTTACCGACTTTGAGCCTCTTTATTAAGAGTTTTTCAAACCAAACTTTGCCAACTCTTTGCACCTCATCCAAGTACACATCAAGGTGAACAACTTTGGTAAAGACCACCAGTACAAATTCATCTTAGATCAAAAAGTATGCTCAAGCCAAAAAGGGACTTTGAAACAAAAACAAGATTATCCCACTTTGCAATTTTTGCAATTCTTTTTATTTTTTTGAATACCACCACCACCTTTGTGTGTTGTGGATCATCTGAAGCAAGTCCATTTCATCTCATTCAAAATTTCCAAATGCACTTGCATGAAGCAAAATTTGACAAACACATGTGATCAAATTCAACTCAAATCCCAAAAACACTATTCTCAATAGTGTTGGCCAACCTTTGCACCACTTGCTTCACACATGTCCCCTGGTCCCCCTCTCACCTAAACCGCTGCATAGTAACCCTAGATGGAGGCCAAACATGGCATAGCCATGCCCATGCCGGCCATGTTGGCACACATCAAGCCAACCCTAGTTCCTCCCCTCTCTAGCTCAGCTGACCTTGCCTACTAGCTTCCCCAGTACCCATTGAGCATGCCTACACCAGCCCTGGTCGGAGAACGACACCACACCGCCGGACACGCGCGCGCCCATGGGGCCCAGAGCATGCCGACGACGGCGTGGGCACGCCCACGGGCCACGCACAGCACCCGCGTCGACACTGCGACCCAGGCCACCCCTGGCCCCCTTCTCTTCGCCTGGAGCACCGACACAGCACCAGAAGCCCGCCAGACACGCTCCTTTGCCCGCGCGCATGCTGTCGCCGTCGACATCGTCGCCGTTTCTCCGCCACCGTGTCGCACGGCATCGCACTCGCCCGCGCTAACCCGACCGTCCCCGTCCTAGCCAACATGCTCTCTAGCGTCGCCTGGACGTCGCCTACGCAACCGTACCCTCGCCTTACCCCTTCGCTCACCGGAACGGCCGCGCCACACCCGACTTCACCGCACCCTCGCAGACCTCCTCGCCGCTATAAAAGGAGAACCTCCCCGAGCTATCCAAGCACGCCATTGCCTTCCCCACTCACCTCTGAGCCTCCTCGAACCCTCTCCCATCCACATTGCTGCCGGAGTTGCTCCAATTGCATCGACGACCGCCGCGCCAGTACCTCAGCGACGACGATGATTGGCGCCACCCCAGCTTCCCCCACGACCACCGCTGACCTTGCCATCGACTTCCAGTTCATCTGCGACCTGCCTCGTCCCTCGCCGGAGCCCAGGTTAGCCGTCGACCCCCACCACCGCCGTGACCAGGGTAGGGTCTCGTCGGAGACGACGATGACCTGCAACCGTTCGATCACGATCTGATCGTGCGGTCCATTTTAAAACATATCGGTTCGGTGATTATGACCCGCTGACAGGTGGATCCCACCGTCAGGCGGCCCGCTGAGCATCAGCGCGAAACTGGGCCGGCTCACTTCTCTCTCTCCCTCGCTGGCCCGTTAGTTTTCCCGCGCGAGCCCAGTAGTTTGAATTTGATTTATTTCAATTCAATAAAAATGCATATTGGTGTCCTCTTTAAATTTAAATAAAACAAAATCTACCAAACCAAATTTTACCAACTTTATATTGTTGGAAACCTTATGAAAAGCTCTATCAAACCACATTGGATTCAAATCCATATCTGTTGTAAATTTCGAATAGTAAAAATAACAAGGCAGGGACTTTTTCAACTTCAAACAATTATTAAAAATCAACCAAAAATGGTTTTGAGTTGTTTCCAACTCCCATAAATCACATTGCACTTACACTAATTGTTTCTGTAAAAATATGGCATGGTTACTTTGTGTGATCATGGCCTAGTTGAAATAAAGGACTATATGGCTATTCTAGTCAAATGATATTGTCCAAAACTATTATTTAAATCTTATGAGGGTTTGCCTCATTTAAATCTTGTCCCAAGTGACTTCATATGAGGTTGTGACCCTGGTCTATTTACTCTCACATGGAATTACTTGGTGATGTTAAATCGAAGTGGTATTGTGAAATGGTATGAGGTATTCTACCTCATTTAAATTATTTTCCCAAATCATGATGATGAATAGTTGACTTTGGTCAACATGGATTCATGTATGATTGTTGGAGGAGATTAAATCTTAACAAGATTCAATGAGAGGAAATTATTTCCTCCAAGACTTAAATAGAAACCCTAAGTCAAGTTTGGTAATTAGAGGAAATTATTTTTCTCTTAAGAAGAAAACAAAGTCAACCAACATTTTAGTAGGTATGGAGTGATAGATTAGTTTGTGTGAACCTTGTGTGTGCTTAGAATAGTTCTTAAACTTGTTTGGTGCTTGTTACCTCGTATCCGTTTTTAGACGCTAGCACGAGAAGAGTACCGGGAGGAGGAGGTCTACCACCAGGAAGAGGAAGACCACTTTGACCAGTACACCAACCAAGGCAAGCTAATATTCTTGCAAGTGCAAAGCTCTCTTGAGCAAGGCACCATTCCACTTTACCTTATGCTCAAGGATTCTATCCCAAGTTTTTACATTGCAAGTTTTTACTTTGTTTATTTAAAGCTTACTTTTATAGTTAACTTTGGTCTAAGTATAGAGTAGAGCAAGAGTATCAAACTTAGCCTAAGGAGGTGAAATGACTTTGAAAACCTTGGAATGATGAAGTCATTCTATTGAAAGATTTTGTAGATGAATGTGACTTCTGAATGATTTGGTGAACTTTGATAAAAATGATGGTGGTTTGAATGCGATACCTTTCCAATTTTTGAGTACCCCCACAATAACTGATTATGGGTAGGGCTTAACTGGAAGTTTATGCATCTTAGTATGGGTTCCCTCTGAACAAGCATCATAGGGGTTATGCCGAGGCTGCCTCCGGTAAAAGTGATATGATGTGAATGTACGGCCTAAGCCCTGTGCAGTTCCCAGGCTGATGGTTTGTCTTCACTGGGAGGCCAAGCTCATGGGGAGAGGTACCTATACTAGGGTATGTAAGTGAAAGGTTATGGTTGATGATCCGCGTACTGAGTTACGATGATTCAGGGTTATCTCGACGGATGTAATCAAATGTTGTGGCACAAGTGTGGAACCTCTGCAGAGTGTAAATCTATTCGAATAGCCGTGTCCACGGTTACGGACGGTTGGAAAGGCCATCATTGTTACCGTTGTCAGATTTTCTTGAAAATGGCTGATGAATTTAATGGTGACTTGACTTGAATCACAACTGAGTTGTGGGAATGACACTAAAGTTCCCACTTAAGTTAGTTAGCATATGAAGAGTCTTTTATCAAATGCTTGTGAACTAAAATTGGCTTTACGCAAAGAAAATTAGAGCTTAGCACCTGTTGCTGTCAAAAACCCACTGGCGAGTAGCGACGGGCAACACCGTAGAGCCGGGAGGCTCCCAGGATTGCGGTGGACCCTGGTCCCTCGGGCGACGGCCCGCAATGCCTTCTGGCACACGTCCCGGTGCTTACGAGGGCGTGCCACCTGACCTATACCTGGTCAGGAAGGTGATGGATTGCTTCGACTAGTTGCTCGCATGGCAAACACGTAAACATTAAATACGAGCCCCGATCGGCTCTTAAGTTGTTCTGTGGATCGGCTCAAAGAGCCGATTGCCCCATGGTTCACGTTAGATTTATAATGACATGGGGATCATGCTTTATCAATATCAAGCTAAACTAATCTACGATAGTCTAGGGTTCTCACCGTATAATCGGAACATCCTATGCGTAATTGAGCCTAGCGAGATACGTAAGATGATGGAAAACCAACCCTAAAGAGGCCTAAAAACCAACGTGAAGTTGATCCCCGGAACAATCCCTCTAGAGCTTAGAAAACCACACCTTACGCACCACCGGATCGTCCAACCCGTTTATAAGGCCTAACCATACGGATATCAAACCAATCCTTGAAGAACAAGGAGCAACTATAACAGATTAGATCTACTAAATAACGAACAAGCAAGATGCTGCCCTTACACATAAAATAGGTGTAAGGGCAGCTAGATATCAAGGGGCAGCGTAGCTAAACAAGTACATCGTGAAAGCATTGACGTCAACCCCAAAACACCTAAGATAAGGGTGTTGCTCGCCATCAAAAAGGCTTCAGCACGAGCAACACCAACAACGAATAAACGACATCTGCCTAGATCGCAAGATGCGATCTAGGCAGCATGTTGCTTACCCGGGAGAAACCCTCGAAACAAGGGGTGGCGATGCGCCTAGATTGATTTGTTGTGAACGTGATTGTCCTCTTTTCTCAATAACCCTAGATACATATTTATAGTCCGTAGACTTTCTAACTTGGGAATAAACCCAACCGTGTACGAGCTAAACTCTATCTCTTAATTCTAACCGACACGTAACCTACTATAATTTACAGATACACGGGCAATCTTGCCCAAACTTCTTGTACAAGGCCGGTTCGGGAATATTTTCCGTGCATATCCTCTAAGCCCATTTAATCACGGCCCATCTCCGGACTTGGTTAAATTCCGGTGATAACACATGCCCCCCTGGTTTTGGCAATGATAATTTCAAAACCACTCCGTTTTTCTTCGTAGGGTCACGTCGTGGCAGAGCAGAACCGTCGCAGTATCCTTCATCATGATGCCTTGCCTTCTCAACTTCTCTGCACGATTTGACAGTTCTTTGGCACCACTTCCTCGGAAACTGCTGTAACATTAACTCTTCCCCATATCCCTTTATTTAACCGTGCCGAGCAGTTCGCCTCTTCATCCTCTTGCTCCGTACTAGCCATCGGCAAAAAACCCCCTTCCTCTGTAGCCATGTCTTCCTCCTCCTCCTCCTCCTCTGCCTCATCAGGTCTCTCCTACTTATCTTCTCCCTCCCGTGAGCCCACGCCGGAGTGGGACTCGCTGGCGGCGTACGACCTCCGCGCCCCGGAGAAGTGGGACATCGAGTCCCACGATTCCTCCATCTGGTCCGAGGACGATAAGTCCTTGACCGACGGAGAAGACGACTTCCAGTTCCTCGTCGACGGGGAGCGAGGACGACCGCTTCTCGTGGGACGGCTACACCTCCTCCGACGAGGAGGACGAAGAGGAGGACGACGATTCCTCCGACGAATACCCGTCGGCGAAGCGCTTCCGCGCCGGGTCGGACGACGACGACGACGACGACGAGGCTCCCGTAGAGGGCTACGGTTGCAGTGACGAGGAACCCGCCAGCAGCAGAGCCGGCGGCAGCGATGACGACGACGAGGGAAGCAATGGCCCTTAGATTAGGGACTACTAGTATAGGACTAGTAGTAGTAGTAATCGGCTTTTGTTCTTTCTCCTTTGAGCAATCGGCTCTTCTCTGTAAAAGCCCCCTTATTAATGAAGAAAATATTCCTAAGCCGATTTTGCCTTATCAATTTTGCCGATTGTCAAAGAAAGTCAACGCTCCAAGAGCCGATGGCAGCGCATCGGCCTTTGCCATAAAACGCGAGTAAGGCCAACTCTGTTGCCTATTCAAACGCTAACCTGCAACTTATCCGAAAGAGCAACACTCAGATCCCCAAATCGCCGCTCGAACAGATCCAACTTACGGCCATGCGAACCTCAGATCTCAATCGCGCAGGCTCAACCTCGCAGCGAATCCAATGGCGGAATCATCCAACGCCAACGCTATGGTCTCCGGCCTGAAGGTAATCCTCAACCGCTCCTCGCTGTCCGAACATAGTGCTAGAATTAACAACAAACATCTGAATTAATGCTTCGTCCCGTCATTAATTTCTTGGTATCAGACATTCTACTGCCACATCCTTCTCTTCCAAATTCTCTCTGTCTTGGCCCTCGTTCTACCGAGAGTCCTGCCCATTTGATTTCATGCGAGGCAAATAGAATTCCCTTCGTGAACCAAAATCTAGATCTGACTTCTTGGGCCGACTGCTTACGAGCCTGGCCTAATCCTCCTGAAGATTAGGTTTCATGGTACAATAGAATCTCCAAAACTCACCAAGCCACCTGGGAAACCGCAGGAATAGCCGATGCTTTAGCTTTATCACTGTCTCCCCTTGAGAAACATGAAAACCTTCTAAAAACCATCGGCGATTTTTGGTCTGATGCTTTGAATTGCTACATGTTTGGTCATGGCCCCATGACACCAACCTTACTAGACGTGGTCATGATCACTGGTTTAGACATTGCATCCCCAAGCCCATCTGCCTTTAGGCTGCCAAAGGTCCCCTTCACGCTTTCTTCCAAAACAGAGTGCACAAACTGGGGTGCTTACCTTCGGCGCCACATGAAAAACAAAGGCCCCGTAACGAGAGAAAGAACACACGGCCTTCCTGAATTTCTGGTTGGAACACTTCATATTTTGTGGTCCTTCTCTTGCTCCAACCAAGAATTATCTTTCCCCGGCCTATGAACTTGCCGGAGGCACTCAGCTTGGCATTGGCAAACTGTTTCTTGGAGAGGTCTATAGATATCTCCACCTAATGTCCGTTAAAGCTGTTCTCCCAAAAGACAGTCAAAACCGGAGGTCCCTGGTGGTTTATTCAGCTATGGGCTCAGCTGTACTTCCAAAACCAGATCCCAAACCTTCCACCCTTAGCTACTTGCACCTTCCCAGATACTAATGGGAGGCAGATCCGATGTACTAGCTACGACCAAGCTCTATATAGTCTCCCAGGCAGCAAACTAACCTTAAAGGGAGCATCAGAGTGGTTCAGAACTTTCTACCAAGGCCTGGACAACCCTCTCTTCTTTCCTTATACGGAGTCTGAAAATTTTGAAAATCCAGTCTCCTTCAGGTTAGATAGCTTTGCCGATGATGCTGACACTCGGCAATTGTATTCCATCATGATCCGTCCCTGCTTCCTTCCAGTTGGCATGAGCACCTCAAACAGGATCATCAAACCTGGTTATGAGTCTTATCAGCCGGTCGTAGCAGCCCGGTAACTTGGTCTTGGACAGGTATCTCCTCACTTCTTTCTGCACCACCTGACAGAGAGCAGAGATGATCTACCTGATGTCCTTACCAGTCAGATATGTTATTCCTTCTTTGACGCTCTAGCCACCCCAATTCCTCACAACCTCTCCTTTACCTCATCAACCGATGGTTTTGAGACTTGGTGGTCAATGTGGAAGACTCATGCCTTCAGGAGAGCTATGGGACCATTGCTGAAACAACTTGATGCTGAATATGATATCCCTGCAGAACAGGTGCCACTACTCACAAATTATTTTGAAGGGGCTTACAATGATTTCCTTTTATAACCTTGCTCTGCCTCCTTGCAGCAACAAGACGGCCCAGATCCTGTAGATGATGAAGGCTCCCCTTTCAGATTCCTCCCACCAGCTTCGGTGGTCCTCTTCTGCAAAAACTCACCATCTTTGAAAAAGGTTGTGATGCAGAGCCAGGCGATGACACCAAAATCGGCCTCCAAAAGCAGAGTGTCTTCTAGGCCAGCTGCCCCCCGAGCCTCAGTCAAAGCGAGAACGGCAGTGAGGAAGGTAGCTGCCAGGAAGACTTTGAAGCGCCAAAGCCCTACTCCAGCTCAAGAAAGTTTGCACGTAAGTTGATCCATGCTTTAGCTGATTTCATTTATCCTTCCAGGCTTCTGCAACATTCTTGTATTTCCTTTACAGACCTCCACTGAAGAGAACTCCAGTGAGGACACAGAGTCCAGTCGAAGGGACTCGAGCTTGGGCAGCTCTGAGAAAACCACCACGCAGCGTCAGCCAGACTTACCACCGTCGGCTTCCAAGAAAAGGTCAGCCCCTGAACCTGCTGTCTCCCAAACTCCCATCAAAGCAGGGCAGGGCAGTCTACGCACAAAGAGCCGATGCATCAAGAGAGCTCGCAAGGAACCGCAAGCCTCTCCATCAAACCAGGAGATATCAAACGTAATCCCCTCCATACTCTCCTTGGCTCATATTTCATGCTGACCCATTGTTGTTCTCATCGGCTAACCATTCCTTTTGCATACTGATGACACCTCCAGTGGGGGAGTCGAGGAGGTACCAATGCCATCCGCCACCCTGGACCTAGCCACTCCTACAAGCGTAGCTGACAAGGTGGCCAACTTGGCCAATCCCACAGCCGCAACACAAGAGCCGATCACCTCTTCATCGGCTATTCCTCTGGCCTTAGGAGAGGTACAATCTTTTCCTTTAGCTCTACCCTTCTCCTTTGCTGTCTCCTGACGTCTTTCTTGTTGCTTGTCAGGGTTATGACCTCTCAAGCTTGTTAACCTTTGACCCTGAATCCATCGAACCGGCTACTGCTAAAGCAAGCGAGGAGCCGGGACCCAGCGCTATACATGGTCAACTCCATCATCTCAAGACCCTGCTTTCCTCTTCCATTGAGACATTGGTTGAAGACTCCGAGGCGGTGAAGAGCGTTCTGGAAGACATCCAGCCTCATCTCCCGGTGACGCTGCAGGTGAAACTTTGGCCAGTTGTAACTCTGTCTGCCTACAGGTCAAGAGTGACATTGGCTCGTCAGAGAATCGACCTGCGCCACGCCCAGCTTCCGTTGAAAGCCGATATTGCAGACAAATGCCAACGGCTTAATGAGAAAAAGGCAGCTTTGGACGCCAAAACTGACGCCTCTGACAGCACTGCTGAACTGGCGACCTTGCACAAAGAGTTGGAGGCCCTTGAAGAGAAGGTTCGGGCAACAAAACAGCTCATTGAAGCTAAGGAAGCTCTTATCGCCCACTCCCTCGAGGAAGCAGAAGGCCTCAAAGCTGAACTGAAGACTGATCTGGCCGAAATCCGCGCCTTGAACAAGCAGCTGATGGCAGGCAAAGACGAAGATGATGAGGCCGAGATCGCCGAGGTGGACCGTGTTCGTGTTGATGCCCTCCATGCACTTGAGATGTTCCTTCAGTAGAGTCTCCCTGTGTAATCTGAGAAACTTAAACTTCATTATTGAGTTTGTACTTTAGAGTCGATGGCTGTGCATCGGCTTTTCGTTTCTTAGTTCTAAAGTCGATGTCTGTGCATCGGCTGTACTCTAAAAAAAAATTTTACTGGCCGATTTCGTGCATCGGCCTACATATTTTATTGTCCATTATTCCATATTAGGTGCCCCCCGAGCCGAATCTTTCAAGTGATTGAAGATATCGGCTCTTGCTGATGAATGTTGGTCGTAGCTTATCCCAGGCCCAATTTCAATCTCTTCTAGCTCAACAGCTGACGTAAACCCATATCCTAGCTTTCCGTCGCCTGTTAGATCGACGTTGAACACAGGCAGAACGTATGGCGAGGATAATTTTGGCCGATTGCTGGAATCGGCCTCCATGTCGATTGAATTGCTCAATGAAGGTTTACAACTTGTATGTGCTCCCTTACAGGGGGGAGTCTCCCTACCACGAGTACGTGAGATGTTTGAAGTGAGATCCTTGCTTTTTATTTTTTGGGGCCGATCGTAGGGATCGGCCTTGCCACGTATGTCGATGGATGTTGCTCTCGCTACTCTATCAGGCCGGTGGATAAGACCAGCCTCACCCCGTTTTTTGTCACCTCGATGCGATCACAGCCGTCCAAACTGATTCCAGAGAGCGGCTCTTGGTCTTCCGAGTCCCAAATGTTCATGCCGGCTATTGAGACGTCGATCGAGTCATCTGCATGTACGACTTCTACGTCGTCTCCGTCCCACTTTATCAGGCATTGGTGCATTGTAGATGGAATGCAGCAGTTGGCGTGAATCCAATCTCTTCCTAGCAGGACAGCGTAAGTGCTCTTGCTGTCGATGATGAAGAATGTTGTTGGGATCGTCTTTCGGCCTATGGTTAGATCCACGTTCAGGACACCTTGCGTCCCTGATGCTTGGCCGTTGAAGTCGTTTAGTGTGACGTTGGTCTTGATCAGATCGGCACTGGAGCGTCCCAAACGCCGCAGCATGGAATATGGCATTATATTGACCGCCGCTCCCGTGTCAACCAACATCCTGCCGACAGGGTGCCCATTGATATAACCTTTTAGGTACAGGGCCTTCATGTGTTTGTAGCCCTTTTCCCGTGGCTTCTCAAAGATGACTGGCCGTGGACCGCAGTCAAACTGTGCTATCGACACTTCTTCCATTCCTGGGGCACGAAACTCTAATGGAAGGAAGAACACCATGTTTGTGCGGCCGATGTACCCACATCGGCTTTTTCTTGCTTGGGACGCCAAACTTTCTTTGGTGGACGAGTCTCTTCATCCAAAGTCTTCTGAATTTTCACGGCCAGATCGGGCCGCGCTTTCCTCAACGTGTGCAAGTATCGCGCTTCGGCTTGCTCCAAGCTGCGTAGCCGCTGAACCCTACGCTTTTGGGAGTGGCTGAGTCCATCGGGGCACCACCTTGGCCGGTGGTACCTATCCTCTTCTTCATCTTCTGACTCCTCAAAGTCTTCATCTTGAGAGGACTCAACTCGTTTGTTCTGGGGCGGGAGAGGTCCTAGACGCTTGAAAACTGAAACTTCCCCTGCATCCTTCTTCCGGCGTCTACACTCCGGGCAGTTGTCGATTGTAGGCAATCGGCTCATCCCTGAATCCCATCAGTGTTTAAAGAAGGGACAGTCCCAGTGTCTATCCATGTCCTCCTCCTCCCTTGACCTCCCCTTAACGCGGTGCTCATGTCCTTCGTCGTCTCTGTCATGCCGACGGTACCTTCCTTTGTCTTCATCAGACCGATTATATCTCTCGTCGTTTCTGTCGTACTGCCGACGTCGGTCATACTGATATTCATATTTGTTGAGGAGATGCGTGGAAAGTGGTTTTTGATATCGCACGCTTCTCACTTGCTCCTTGGTGAGGTACCGTCTGTCATCATATTGGGGCCGGTCGCATGGATCGGCCTCCTCCTTTTCCTTGCTACGGGAGTGACTGCTTTCCTCTTCGTCCTTGCCATGGTGGCGCACAGGCCCTGCCATGTTGACATCGAACGAGAAATCCAGTCGACGCCTCGCGGAGTGGTTAGGTTCCACCATGTTGACTCCAGGGAACGGATGTGTATCCACTTTCATGGCAAACTGCCCAAAGAGCAATCGGCCTTGTTCTATCGCCATTTGGATCTGCTGACGAAACACCTTGCAGTCATTGGTGGTATGGGTGAACGAGTGATGCCATTTACAGTACGGCCTCCCGTTCAACTCTTGTGCTGTAGGGATTTTATGGCCGTCGGGTAACTTCAGTTGTTTTTCCTTGAGCAATAGATCGAAAATCTGCTCAGCTTTGCTCAAATCGAAGTCAAACCCTTTTGCAGGCCCTTGTGGTTTTACCCATTTGCGAGGACACGGGATTTGCCCCCCGAGCCCATTCAGCTACCGCCACCTCCGAGTCCGGTGCGGGGTCTTGACTTCTTCCATCTCGACCAGGCCTACCGGACGCTTGAACTTGTCTTGGTACAATTCAGGGTGCCGCTTTTCATACAATGTGAGTTTCTGCACCATGTGCGACAGTGAACTGTACTCTACTTGGGAAGTCAGATCCTTGATCGGCGTTGCGAGGCCCAATGCTGCCAGCTCGATTGCTTCTTTCTCAGATAAACGAACCGAATAACATCGGTTCTTGACGATCTGAAACGTTGGATGTATTCGGACACTTGTTTCTCCCGCTTCTGCCGCACCTGTGCTATATCGGCAATGCTAGCTTCGGTAGCTTCTGAGTGATATTGCACATGAAACTGCTCCTCCAGCTGCTTCCATGTGCGGACTGAGTTTGGTGGCAACGAGGTGTACCACCCAAAGGCTGATCCCGTAAGAGATTGTGCGAAAAACCTCACACGTAACGGGTCTGACACTGAAATCATGCCCAGCTGTGCCAAATATCGGCTTACGTGCTCTATTGAGCTAGATCCTTCTGCTCCATTGAATTTTGAGAATTCAGGAAGCCGATATTTGGGTGGTAGCGGGATCAGATCGTACTCGTCGGGGTACGGCTTGGAATAGCCGATTGCTTTCCTCTTCGGCAAGATGCCGAACTGGTCTCTCAAGATAGTGCTGATCTGCTCAATGGTATTAGCTGTAGGGACCGAGCCTTCATGACTCGTTCCAGTAGCATATTTAGCCAGCCATGCTTGTTTGTCAGCATCTACTCCAGAAATCCCCGTTGGTGCGATCTGGCTTGTGCGCGCCAAGGCGTTGCAGTCCGGCACGTATGTGCACACGTATCCATGTGGGATCTCCTTGGGCGGCTCATATAGGAATTGGCAATCGCTAGGATCGCCTCTAACCTTGTAGACAACGTACGCCGGTGAACCCGGCGGCTCTGGCGCTGCGAGTGCGAATGGCAGCGGCGGTCTGATCTGGAGCGGTATCTCTCCCTGGTGAGTCCCTAGGGTAGGTCCTGACGGGGAGTACTGATGCTTCATGATTTCCTGCACCACACGGACCGCGACGCGCTCGAGAGTATTCACCAGGCTTTCAGAATAGCGGTGTAGAGAATGAGCCGCCATGTAATTGATTTCCTGGCGCAGAGCTCTGGTACGTTCCTCCGAAGGGGTAGACAGGTCCACTCCGTCAAGAACACCTTCAGGGGAGAACCCCTTCCACCTTACGCCATGTGAACGGGTCCTCACGAAGGAGCCGATGACATCGGCTTCCAAGATGGCTTTCATCTCATCATACTTCTTCTTTTGCTCTTCGGGCAGATCTGCTTACGTGATCGGGTTCGCCAACCACCTCATCCGCAGCTTTTGACATGGTTGCTGCGGATGTCGACGTAGTGGTTGTCGTAGAGAGTCCCACCGGGCGTGCCAGAATGTGTTGCTGTCAAAACCCACCGGCGAGCAGCGACGGGCAACACCGTAGAGCCGGGAGGCTCCCAGGATTGCGGTGGACCCTGGTCCCTCGGGCGACGGCCCGCAATGCCTTCTGGCACACGTCCTGGTGCTTACGAGGCGTGCCACCTGACCTATACCTGGTCGGGAAGGTGATGGATTGCTTCGACTAGTTTCCTGCATGGCAAACACGTAAACATTAAATACGAGCCCCGATCGGCTCTTAAGTTGTTCTGTGGATCGGCTCAAAGAGCCGATTGCCCCATGGTTCACGTTAGATTTATAATGACATGGGGATCATGCTTTATCAATATCAAGCTAAACTAATCTACGATAGTCTAGGGTTCTCACCGTATAATCGGAACATCCTATGCGTAATTGAGCCTAGCAGATACGTAAGATGATGGAAAACCAACCCTAAAGAGGCCTAAAAACCAACATGAAGTTGATCCCCGGAACAATCCCTCTAGAGCTTAGAAAACCACACCTTACGCACCACCGGATCGTCCAACCCGTTTATAAGGCCTAACCATACGGATATCAAACCAATCCTTGAAGAACAAGGAGCAACTATAACGGATTAGATCTACTAAATAACGAACAAGTAAGATGATGCCCTTTTTATTCTAAGCCAGGAGCAGAAAAGCAAATCCGGGTCACGAGAAAGTCAGCGGTGATTTCCTTCTATAAAGAAGTGTAGCGAAGTCACCTCCGGTTAGGAGTCAAATAAATTCCATAAGATGGATCCGCCGCTATTTTATCATCATCTGGCACTGCTTGAGGAGCAGCTTTTCTTTCTTCCTCAAGCTAGGGGAGAAGCCTATCTGAGTGAGAGTGCCTCAACCAAGCTACTTCGTTCCTTGGAACTGCTGCTGTTAGTTCTTTTAATTGAATAGTTTGATTTGTTCTCTGAGTGATTGCCCTTAGGGACCTAGCTTCCCTTCCTTTCCTTGCCTGGAAGCTCTCTAAGGCTTCTTGCTTTCCCTATTGATGTTCCTAGCTACCTACTATAATGGTTACACCTAAAATAGGTGTAAGGTGATGTCTACGTTCCCCCTCCTTTCCTGTAGACAGTGTTGGGCCTCCAAGAGCAGAGGTTTGTAGAACAGCAGCAAGTTTTCCCTTAAGTGGATACCCAAGGTTTATCGAACTCAGGGAGGAAGAGGTCAAAGATATCCCTCTCATGCAACCCTGCAACCACAAAGCAAGAAGTCTCTTGTGTCCCCAACACACCTAATAGGTGCACTAGTTCGGCGAAGAGATAGTGAAATACGAGGTGGTATGAATAAGTATGAGCAGCAGCAACGGTGCCGGAAAATAGCTTGCTTGGCGTGTAGTTGATGGTGGTAGTATTGCTGACGATAGTAACACGAGTAAAACGATAAACAAGCGGCGATAGCGATGATTTAGGAACAAGGCCTAGGGATTACACTTTCACTAGTGGACACTCTCAACATTGATCACATAACGGAATAGATAAATGCATACTCTACACTTTTGTTGGATGATGAACACATTGCGTAGGATTACACGAACCCTCAATGCCGGAGTTAACAAGCTCCACAATAATGCTCATGTTTAAGTAACCTTGTAGTGTAAGATAGATCAACGAGACTAAACCAAGTACTAGCATAGCATGCACACCGTCACCTTCATGCATATGTAGGAGGAATAGATCACATCAATATATCATAGCAATAGTTAACTTCGCAATCTACAAGAGATCATGATCATAGCATAAACCAAGTACTAACACGGTGCACACACTGTCACCTTTACACACGTGTAGGAGGAATAGAACTACTTTAATAACTTTGCTAGAGTAGCACATAGATGAATTGTGATACAAAACTCATATGAATCTCAATCATGTAAAGCAGCTCATGAGATTATTGTATTGAGGTACATGGGAGAGAGATGAACCACATAGCTACAGCGAAGCCCTCGGCCTCGGGGGTGGATTACTCCCTCCTCATCATGGAGGCAGCGATGGCGGTGAAGATGGCGGTGAAGACGGCGGTGGAGATGGCTCCGGGGGCAATTCCCCGTCCCGGCGGGGTGCCGAAACAGAGTTCGTCCCCGAATTGGAGTTTCGCGACGGTGGCGGCGCCCACGGAGTCTTTCCGGAGTTTCGTCAATTGGTACTTGCGTTTTTAGGTCGAAAGGGGTTATATAGGCGAAGAGGCGGCGCAGGAGGGCTGGCAGGGTGGCCCCACCATAG
>NC_061514.1:146823297-146849887 GCF_022539505.1 Lolium rigidum
ACATAGCATGCACACTTTCACCGTCAGGCTAGGAAAGGGGGAATATTAGATCGCATTAATACTATCATAGTAATAGTTAACTCCATAATCTACAAGAGATTACAATCATAACCTATGCCAAGTACTACATGATGCACACACTATCAACATTACATCATGAAGGAGGAATAGACTACTTTAATAACAGCACTAGAGTAGCACATAGATGATATTCAACTAGATCACAAAGCTCATGATCACATAAAGATCACATGGGAGAGAGAGATGAAACACATAGCTACGGTACAGCCCTTAGCCTCGGGGGGGGGGGGGGAACTACTCCCTCCTCATCATAGGAGACAGCAGCGGTGATGAAGATGGCGGTGGTGTCGATGGAGATGCCTTCCGGGGGCACTTGCCCGTCCCGGCGGCGTGCCAGAACAGAGACTTCTGTCCCCCGAATCTTGGCTTCGCGATGGCGGCGGCTCTGGAACTTTTCTCGTATCGTGGCTTATTCTTTTAGGGTTTTCGCGACGGAGGCTTTATATAGGCGGAAGGGCAGCCTCGGAGGAGTCCTGGTGGAGCCACACCATAGGGGGGCGCCCCCCCTTGGTCGCGCCGCCTTGTGGGGTGGGCCCCCTGGCTCCCCTCTGGCCCCTCTTCAGTGCTCTGGAAGCTTCCGGGAAAAATAAGATATTGGGCGTTGATTTCGTCCGATTCCGAGAATATTTCCTTTTAGGATTTCTGAAACCAAAAACAGCAGAAAACAGGAACTGGCACTTCGGCATCTTGTTAATAGGTTAGTTCCGGAAAATGCATATAAATGATGTAAAGTGTGTATAAAACATATGTGTATCACCATAAAAGTAGCATGGAACATAAGAAATTATAGATACGTTGGAGACGTATCAAGGGGCGGCTAGGCTAGGGTTTGTTCCGCCCGTCACCCGCGGGAGCGACAGGGACGGGTAACTGTGCGTAGCTAGATTTGGTTGTGGAGCCAAAGGCACGCTCTTGAGTTGACTTAGGCCCTGTGGAGCCGTCATGATCGGTTTATTCCGGTCAGATATGAATTCAGGGATTCATCGGCATATGGGCCAATGGAGCCAAGTTAGGGTTTGTTGTAGTAGCACTTACGCCAGCATCAGGTGTGTTCTTACTAGCATTGAAATAATCGATCATAGCATCATACACAAAGTTATTCGACTCATTTAGTTGTCGTGTGATCTCGGCTATTTGATCGGCTGTAAAAACAATAGCAATTATGGTGTCATCTAAAAGCGGTTTGTGCTGGACCTCGCCGACTGAGGTATGCCACCCTAACGATCCTTCTTGTAAATGGCTATGAACGCCTCCATGTATTCATCATCCTTCTTCTTCTGTAATGCCTCGAACTCGTCCTACATATTTTTCCAAAGCGCATCAAGCTCCTCTTGGCATCTCTTGATATGAAACACATACTCATGCTTGTCTGATCTTCTTGATTGATGAACATCTTACACAGGGAGCTGAGACTCCCTAACCTTTCGCCTCCGATACAGCTTTTTCCCCTCCTTCTTCCAAGCCTGAGTTTTCACTAGCAACAGATCCTCCTTTTATACCACAAGGGGGTGGTAAAGGGATCGAGCACATGGCACACACTTGTCTGCCACAGACTACTCCACGAGCAAGGACCCTAATACGTCTCAAACGTATCTATAATTTTCGATGCTCCATGCTTGTTTTACTCCAATTTATATTTGTTTTTTCTTACACTTCGTTGCACTTTTATATGATTTCCGGCACTAACCTATTAAAAATGACAAGGGATTAAATTGTCAATGCCTATAGATTGTAGACTTAGGGTTAAGTAAGAAATAGAGGGCAAGTAGATCTCGAAGGTTTCAGCCGACAAAGGTGCTCGACTAAAGGTTACGGTGGTTCTGTTGATAAATATTCGATCCCTCGTTTCTCCCTTGGCTCCCCTTTATATAGGAGATGGAGCCGAGGATTTTTATGTCGTACAAGTTACAAACTACCCGATGCATATTGGGTCTTTCATATTTTGATACAACATTAGTACTACAACTCTACTTTTCCTTATCCGAAGATCTCTGGGCTTCTGGGCCTCCAAAACTTCAGGTCTGTGGGCTTCACGTCCTCCCTACATAACCTGTGTAATTTATTCGGCATGCCTATTCGGCATACTTATGACAGTAGCTCTCGAGATTTTGCTTCAATCGTAGAGTCGAGTAAAATCTCCATCGTAAAACTAAGTCATATGTTTATTCTGATAAACTTTCGAATCATAATGAATATTTTTCTCAATGTCTATTTTGTACAGGGATGATGGTAAATGGGACTGGTTCATCTAACGGATCATGTACCAGTTAACTGCTCTTGTGGAAAACCCGCATAAACCTACTTCAAACTCGAGTCCCTGGACTCGAACTCGGGATACCGGCGTAATTCTTCACGCGCCGCTTAAGGACTTATCGTGAATCGAATCCCAACTTTATTTTATCGAGTACCTAACGCGCCCGTCAGGATTTTTCTTCGCATCTGCTGATACGGATAAAGTGGGGGAGCGCATTCGGGTGCGATGTCACGCCACACAGATCCTGGGATCTTACCTTCGTACTCTCTTTCGAGTTATGGCATTCAGTGTTTTTACCGCGGCGGACGCGATCTGAGAATATTTTGTCGAGTGCCTTTGTATGGCTGCCGGAATTGTTTATTTATTTGAGTTGACTCATGGAATAATATCTTGACCTCCTGATGGGAGTACATGACGAGTTATATGTAACTCGAAGATGTACGAAAGAAGTTTTTCGTCTGCAATTTTATATTGACTTGTTACTTTTTCTTATTTTTCTTCTCCATATTTCATCGGGTGCGCGACCAGCGCTCCCGATGGGAGTAGCCCCCAAGGCTGCAGCCGAGTGTTTGCACTTGGTTGTAGGCTGAACTTCTGTTATTTTGATCAACTCTGTATTTTTTTCTTCACAATGTCATCTTATCAGAAGTATGCACAATACTTCTGATAAGAGTAGCCCCCGAGCATCTGAACAGGTGCTTGCATCTGGGCATAGGCTCCCAAATTTTCTTTCCAACGATACATTTCTTCATATCTCGAAGTTTTCTTTCCACTATATTTTTCTCCATCACTCGAAGTTTTTTTGACACTGATGTCGTTGCTGACGATAGCCATGTGTGGCCACCTTGGGAAGACACGCCTCGTGGCAAACCACTGTTCTGTGGGTCCAAATTTCCGCACTTCCTCCGCATCGCGCAAGTGGGGCGCACACGTCCTCCGAAATTCCTAGCACACGCACAGTAACTTCCCCTTGGTAAAATTAAAGTGTAAAGACCATTTTACCACTTGAACACGCGTAGGGTTCAGGATATTTCCCTTTTCATCCTACAGCTGAGCGTATCGTCTTCCACCTATAAGTTCAACCCTTCTCCTCAATTTTCCCCTTCGCTGCGCCTCACATCTTCTCTCTCTCTCTCTCTCTCTCTCTCTCTGTGTGTGTGTGTGTGTGTGTGTGTGTGTGTGTGTGTGTGTTCTTCTTCCTCCTAGAGCACCTCGCGCACGCACCCTCTGATTCTCCTCTGTTTCTCTACCGTGCTTCCGCCATGGCTCCGCGCACCAAGCTCTGATCAAGAACCGCGCCCCAGGCACCGAGGAGCGCGTGGAGAAGAACAAGATCTCTGGATGGGAGAGGTCGAAAATCTCCGCGAAGGACAATCGCCAGCTAAAGAACATGGGCCTATTCAACAAGAAGGCTATGAGGATGCCAGGGGATGAGAGTTCTCCCCATCCTCCTTCCGGTTTCTGGGTAACTTGTAGGGATTCGTTGCATAGAAAACAAAAAATTTCCTATCGCGAACACGCAATCCAAGCCAAGATGCAATCTAGAAGATGGTAGCAACGAGGGGATTATCGAGTCTCACCCTTGAAGAGATTCCAAAGCCTACAAGATGAGGCTCTTGTTGCTGCGGTAGACATTCACTTGCCGCTTGCAAAAGCGCGTAGAAGATCTTGATCACGGCGCCACGAACGGGCAGCACCTCCGGTACTCGGTCACACGTTCGGTTGTTGATGAAGACGATGTCCACCTCCCCGTTCCAGCGGGCAGCGGAAGTAGTAGCTCCTCTTGAATCCGACAGCACGACGGCGTGGTGTCGGTGGTGGTGGAGAAACCCGGCGGAGCTTCGCTAAGCGTGCGGGA
This sequence comes from Lolium rigidum, assembly GCF_022539505.1. Lineage (NCBI taxonomy): Eukaryota > Viridiplantae > Streptophyta > Magnoliopsida > Poales > Poaceae > Lolium > Lolium rigidum. The sequence goes on from NC_061514.1 coordinate 146,827,491, forward strand.
TGTGGTGGAGGAGAGAGGGCCGCTAGGGTTTGGGAGAGGGGGACGCCGGCCACTAAGGGGTGTGGCCACCTTGTAGTCTTAGGGTGGCCGGCCCCCTCCCCTTGGCCCCTCATTATATAGGTAGAAGCCCCAAGTGTTGGACTACAAGTCTCCGAATAAGACCCGAACCCAAAACCTTTCATGTGATAGGGAAACCTACCTTAGGTGGGAATCCCACTTGGGGTGGGATTCCCCCCTTCCATGTGGGGGGGTGGCCGGCCCCCTTAGGGGAGTCCACTTGGGACTCCTCCCCCTTAGGGTTGGCCGGCCATGGGAGGTGGAGTCCCTCTGGGACTCCGCCTTCCTTAGTGGTTTTTCCGGACATTTCTAGAACCTTCTAGAACCTTCCATAGAACCTTCCGGATCATTTTAAATCTTATAAAATGACTTCCTATATATGAATCTTATTCTCCGGACCATTCCGGAACTCCTCGTGATGTCCGGGATCTCATCCAGGACTCCGAACAAATATTCGAACTCCATTCCATATTCAAGTTCTACCATTTCAACATCCAACTTTAAGTGTGTCACCCTACGGTTCGCGAACTATGCGGACATGGTTGAGTACTCACTCCGACCAATAACCAATAGCGGGATCTGGAGATCCATAATGGCTCCCACATATTCAACGATGACTTTAATGATCGAATGAACCATTCACATACGATACCAATTCCCTTTGTCACGCGATATTTTACTTGTGCGAGGTTTGATCATCGGTATCACTCTATACTTTGTTCAACCTCGTCTCCTGACAAGTACTCTTTACTTGTACCGTGGTATGTGGTCTCTTATGAACTTATTCATATGCTTGCAAGACATTCGATGTGGGGACCCCGGACTAACGGTCCGAAATACCCTGTTATGTATACAGTTCACGATCCCATGATCAGTGTGTCGTGAACACATAACCGAACTGATATCAAATTACACCATCCATTACAAAGTGGAATAAGAAAATTACAATGAGGTCACATGACCAATACTTGCATAATAGCCTCGAAGGGCCTAACTAAACATCAGAGTAGCAACATCACTTCAGCAGCGCAGTACCCAAGTCATCTGCCATAACCCTACAGGCAACTGACTGGGAAGACGTTCCTAGCTCGCATAGACGTCGCCAACTCCTTCTTCATCTGTCGAGTTCCTTCAAGTCTGGCCAAGTAAATAGCCAGGGACAAAGCCGTGAGTACACTGGAATTGTACTCGCAAACCATCAAGAAAGGTGCTAACAGAGCTAACTAAAGAGACAAGAGAGGAAGAATAGTTTCTCTTGTGGATATAGCATGTGAAAGAGAATCAGTTTCTCTTGTGGATGTAGCATGCCGGCATCTCAAGTGATGCGGACACTTTGGTGGTCCTATGATATCTCTATATCTTTATTGAAGAAGGTACTTCAAAAGATAGACTACGACATCTCTATATCTTGAAAGAAGAGGTAGCGTCCCGGCATCTCAATTGATGCGGGCGCGATGGAAGTCCTATGACCTCTCTATATCTTTATTGAAGAAGATTCTGCAAAAGATAAACTATGACATCTCTACATCTTTATTGAAGGAGAGTTCCTCTACATGAAACATTAGGAAAGAGTTCCCCACTTAGTCTTATTTTTCCACGACCATCTCCATATGGTCGACACACACCCTTTTTCCGTACCCTTCCGGTATATCCAACACAACACTTTCTTTGCAAAGCATTTGTCAAAACAAAACTCAAGCCCCGGTTAAGTATGGCCATTTCAACTTGTCCATGACCGCGGACGCGGCTATTCGAATAGATTTGACTCTGCAGAGTTTGCACACTTTCCCCACAACTATCCGGATACCTATCGTGTGGGCATCATCCCCGCATAACAACATATGCCACGACGGATACCCGAACATAACCTTTCGCCCATCTCCACTGGCACGAGTCCTTCCCTGCGGGCTTACCCCTTCCCGGCACCCCGGCAGCATACCTCCTTTTGAGCGTATCTCCGGCGCCATGACAGAAGACCCTCAGTAATCGTCCGGCTATCAGTTAAGACAATGTATTGCCTCCTCCAGAGCGCAACCCGGCGTCGGAGGTCATCGTGACCCTCCCTAGAAAGTTGTGAAGGGTGCTCCTGCCAGCTTCAACAAACTACGGGCTAAGCCCCGTCCCACACCAGGGTAGTGTGGTTGCGCGATAAAAAGTTGGGACGGCGAACACTTATACGCGAGTGCTCCTTTGAAAAACATTTCAGCCACACTTCCTTTGTTTACCAACAAACCACCATATTTCTCCGAACAACCTTGTTCAAACCTTTGCTCTTCCAAAAACCTTCTCTCGGGTAGAGTTAACTTACCCAAGGTTTTGATAAAACATTTACAACAAGGTAAGCCTTGAGGGGTTCCCATCCTATAGTTTCATGAATGGAACTACTATTGCACTATGGCCGAGATGAGAGTCATCTTGCCATAGATGGTGTAAAAAGAGTAATGGGTGGATCATACTCGCTTAAGGTAAGCATGTATGATGACAACACAACGAGGAATATAATCTCAGATTTGTGGTACAAACTATACAATTTGGATAGTGGAGAATCACTATCCAACCAACTCTCCAATAGGGTACTCGGCATACTCCTCTCAAATTGAGAATTACACCAAGATCTTGACATTGATACCTCTAAATTACTAAAGTGGTGAGTGTGATGTAAGTTACTATCTTGAGAGGGAAGATGCTCAAGTTGAGCATACAAGATGACCAAGTGGAATAGCATGGCCATGATACCATGCATCCCATAATCACAACGACAATAGTGGAGTATCACCACTAGGGAGTACCCCACTTGCAATCACACATAGATGACATAAATAGAGAGAATAACACACATAGAATCAAGGTGCTTTGGACATCAACAAATGACATCCAACTAGACACCAAATCAGAGATCAAAAGATGGCTTGCCTTGGCTTATTTGTCCCTGGACTTCTTCAAATCCGTCAATATAAGAATCCCAATAACATAAATAAAATCCTCGTCCGATTCCACTTCTTCTTCTTCTCCGGAATTGTTCGCATCTATCGCCGGAAAATATAAAAGGAACACAATCAATCACATTGCTCCAAACATAACAAGCATGCAACATTCAACAATCAATAGCTAACCACTTTACTAAGGGCTAACATACAAAAGACTTATATGTACTACAAGGCAACTAAAAGAGAACCCAATCTATTTACCTAGTGAAGGTATGAGAGTGCCATGACTTAGCAATTGCCTCTCTCGGTTATCACCATGGTATAAACCAAACATCCCCTGGTAGATAACATCATAAAGAGGACAATAGCATTAGTTTGAGATCAAATACATTCACAAAACATTTTCTAACATTTTTGTAAAAGTAGAAAACAGTTTTCCTAACTTAGTTTGCTCACATAACACAACATCCAAAATAGGAAGCAAACCATATTCCACATCATTTGAAAACTTAAGCAAAACAAAAGAGCTAAAGTTAGGTTGCAGAGGTTTTATTTTGCAAGCATAAAACAAAGGTTGCCCATCTCTACTAAAAAGAATTGGTCAAGGGTTTTAAATAAACTGAAAAGTTTTGCTTCAACCAAGCATGTCACACATAAACATTACTAACAGTAACAAATATGTATGAACAGAGACTAATAATATTTTTCCTATATAGCCAGTACTATTACAGGACTAACCCAATTGGAATCACCCAAAAATATTAAACCTACAATTTTAGGAATTTCTTTGAATCTGACTGTACAGAAAATAAGATCTGTAAGCCATAAATCGTAGAAAAATCCTAAAAATATGAGGCCACTGGCATTCGAAAGATATTTAATCAGAGATTCACACACAATTGGATTTGGGTTCAAATTATTTCTGAAACTCTCACAAATGGATTTACAAATTTACTGCAGGTTTTCACCATTTGCTTTAACTATGGAGTTGCAGAACAGATAAAGGTTTGAAACTTGTTTGAGATGATTAAGAAAACATTCAGCAATCGTACAGAAGTGGAATCACTCAATTAGGTTCAAAAATGGATTTTTGATGAATTAAAAGCTAACAGTCATGTCTGCAGAACATACAGAACAAGTTTAATTCACCACAAATCGTACATCAATCATAAAAATATGATGTCTGCTGCATCTGAAAGGTATTGAATAGGTGGTTCATACCCAGTTGGGTTCATTCAAAAATTCGTCTCCAAGCTCCTGGTTTAATTCGACAAAGTCAGATCTGACCAGATCTTGATCTGTGAACCATTTCAGTTTCAGGAGGTCAATCGAAGTGAAACCACCGCCAAAATGAAGGTATTGGAGAGGGCTTTCACCCACAGTTTAATTTGCTCAAAAAGGTTTTGTAAAACGGGAGAAATCTAACAAACAGTGATTCTGCATGTTTGCAGAACTTTATTTACCGTGCAAAATCCTTAACGAATTTGAGGACGAGACCAACGCCAAGTTGTAGATCGTTTCAATACCTATCTTCAGAACTTTGAACCACTCGATTTGGATCTGCACACGAGATTTTGAGGATTTTACAAGATTGTACCAGAATCTGAAACAGCAAGATAGCAGAAATTACAGCAAGTTTTTGGACGAACTTTGCTCAAGAACTTCAGATCAGAGGATTGCTTAACCTTCTCCATGCTTGGACCAACATGCACCTGCATCAAGATCCAATCTTAGCAATGGAGGAAGAAGAAGAGGAGATTAAACCATCTAGGGTTGGGGAGAAGATGGAGAGGGAGGCTCTCATGGTGAGGGGAAGCTTGAGGGAGGAGGAGAGCTTCATCTTGGTGGATTTCCATGGCCATGGCCGGCCATGCAAGCAAGGGGCAGCAGCATTTCGTGGGGAAGTGGAGTAGGAGAGTGTGAGGGAGTGGAGGAAGAGAAATGAGAGCCAAAGGTGAAGGAGGTGGCCGGCCAAGCTCCTTATATAGAGGGAGAGGGGTGGCTGCCTCCTTTTTGATTGGCCAAGGTGGGTGGCTGCCCATTTAATTGTTGAGGTAGTTGGGAGACAAGGCTTGCAAGAGAAGAAAATGAGGAGGAGGGGCTGGCCGAATTTCAAGTCATGGTCGGCTCCTTTCTTGTCATGAGCAAGTGAACAATGTGAGGGAGAGGCACAACATCCATGTGAATAGATATGTGCATGATGTTGAGGAGAAAATGTCAAAGGGTGACTTTGATGATGATAAAAATAGGAGTAGATACATATAGATAAAAAAGGAGTATGAAGGTGACAAGTGCCATGAGAATAATCTCCACCACTTTGGTTGAGACCAACCTATGATGAAGATAGTTCCCAAGGTATATTTGATGAGTAGTGGTTTTTATTTGAATTCAATTTTGGAAGGATTGGGATGGACCACATGCAACAATGCATGTGCATGCCAAGGTAAATAGGAAGGTGATGGTGGTTTAGTCAATGACAGAGCAAGGTTAAGATAAATGGTGAATGAAGTATCCATATACTCACAAGGATGAATATGGTGGCAGAAATCACCAATTCATGAGGTCAAGGTGGTGATGGAAAAGAATAGAGGATATAGATGGGCATGATAAAATATAAGTTGCTCTTCAAATAAGAGGTCAATTGGGAGTGGGTTGAAATACTCCCTGACTCAAGGGTTTAGTTGAAAGGAGAAGGGAGTCCATAGAAAGTATCAAGAGATCATCTACTTGATTAAGAATTTGTGGATGAAGGAACATTATGGGGTAGATCAGAGGTGTACACAAGAGGTGCAAGAGTTTTCATTTGAAATAGAACTTATTTGAAAAGTATTTGAAACACCTCAATTGTCAAGGGACAATTGGGAATGAACTCAAGTGGAATGGAATTTGAAAATGTTGAGAGATCTAGTTGGAACATAGGAGTTCAAAATGTTCTACTTACTTTCTCAAGCAAGGTAGAGTTTTTCTCAAAGGTAAAATAAGCAAGAGGAAAACAAGGAATGGTATAGGTACCATAAACAAGCTTTTTGTTAAAAAGGAAGCAAAAATATAAAGTAAGGTTTTAGAAATCAGTACTTGGTAGAAATGGTATGAGAAACAAAACCCATTTCAGTTCTTTGTTTTGTTTGAAGAAATTTCTCGAAAATATTTAATAAAACTAGAAGTAGTTTTGTACTCAAAACTAGAGAAGGAAAACAGTAGGGTTTTTTGAGGTGGAAAACTAATTTAGAGAGGAGTGTTCTCAAGGGTAGATGATGGCTACAAAATGTACCCATCATTCCACTCTTGGTTTTGTGAAGATTAAACTTGAATAATCACAAGAGGCAAGAGTGCGAAAGTGATCTTGAGGTTAAACATTTGATAGGGTTCAAGATCAATGGAGTATAAGAGTTGCAAGAGTAGAATAGGTCATGCAAGACGTGGAAGTTACAGATGGTATTGCACAGATGAGATCAATTGCCAAAGTCTGGACATCTTAAGCCTGTCGACACAGATGGTCGACATGGCCTCAAAACCAACAAGGATGAGTGGGTGTAAGAGAGGGATGTAGCTAGGGGTAGACGATCCCAAGTTTTAAATTAAGGATGATTGAGCTATCTTGTACTACAAAGAGAAAATCAAGATGGCACACTCAGGTTGTCATCAGGAGAGAGGTTTGATGTAGTAAGAAGGAAAACAATTCTTCCTAAGTCACACATGTGTTTTTATTAGGCGAGTTGCTTGTTTTACCACTAGGGGTGTTGTTCTTTGAAGTGACTCAAGACAAAACTCAACAAGAAATCAAGACAATCCATCTACCAACAGATCAAGGCAATTCATCACAGCAAACAGATCAAGGCAATTCATCTAATTAGTCTTTAGAAAAAGTTTTTGTTCCCCCTAATTTTTGCAATAAGGACAACTAATCAAGGTTGCAAAAGTTGGGGTGTTACATTAGACGACATTCCACCGAGAGGGCCCAGAGTATATCTATCCGTCATCGGGATGGACAAATCCCACTGTTGATCCATATGCCTCAACTCATACTTTCCGGATACTTAATCCCACCTTTATAACCACCCATTTACGCGAGTGGCGTTTGATGTAATCAAAGTACCTTTCCGGTATAAGTGATTTACATGATCTCATGGTCATAAGGACTAGGTAACTATGTATCAAAAGCTTATAGCAAATAACTTAATGACGTGATCTTATGCTACGCTTAATTGGGTGTGTCCATTACATCATTCATATAATGATATAACCTTGTTATTAATAACATCCAATGTTCATGATTATGAAACTAATCATCTATTAATCGACAAGCTAGTTAAGAGGCATACTAGGGACTCTTTGTTGTTTACATATCACACATGTATCAATGTTTCGGTTAATACAATTATAGCATGGTATATAAACATTTATCATAAACATAAAGATATATAATAACCACTTTTATTATTGCCTCTTGGGCATATCTCCAACAGATCTCCCACTTGCACTAGAGTCAATAATCTAGATTACATTGTAAGGTACCTAACACCCATGGCATTCTCGGTGTTGGTCATGCTTTGCCCTAGGGAGAGCTTTAGTCAACGGATCTGCTACATTCGGATCAAGTGTGTACTTTGCAAATCTTTACTTCTCCATCTTCGATGTACTCGCGAATCAAATGATAACGCAACTTGATATGCTTCAGACCTCTTGTGTGACCTTGGTTCTTGTGCATTGGCGATGGCACCCATGTTGTCACGAGTAGATGACTAGTGGGTCCAATGCACTAGGAACCACACCGAGCTCTACAATGAACCTCTTCATCCATACCGCTTCGATGAAGCCTCCGAAGCCGCTATGTACTCCGATTCTCGTTGAAGACTTCGCCACCGTGCACCGCTTCGAGCTTGCCCAGCCTATCGCAGAGACCATTCAATATAAACACGTACCCGGATCGTGACTTAGAGTCATCAGGATCAGTGTTCCAACTTGCATCGGTGTAACTTGTTACAATGAGCTCTTGGTCACCTCCATAACAAAGAAACATATCCTTAGTTCTTTTCAAGTACTTCAGGGTATTCTTGACCGATGTCCAGTGTTCCATTCTTGGATCACTTTGATATCTGCTGGTTAAACTAACAACATGTGCTATATCCGGTCTAGTACATAGCATGGCATACATGATAGAGCCTACTCTGCCGAAGCATAGGGGATCCGACTCATCCTTTCTCTTTCTTCGCCGTAGCCGGTCCTTGAGTCTTACTCAAGACCTTGCCCGGTAACATAGGTAAGAATCCTTTCTTACTTTCGTCCATTCTAAACTTCTTTAGAATCTTGTCCAGGTATGTACTTTGTGATAGCCCTATTAGGCGTCTTGATCTATCTCTATAAATCTTGATGCCTAATATATACGATGCTTCACCAAGGTCTTTCATTGAAAAACTATTATTCAAATAACCTTTTACATTGCTTAATAGTTCTATATCATTCCCAATCAGTAATATGTCATCTACATATAATATCGGGAATGCTACGAGCTCCCACTCACTTTCTTGTAAATACGAGCCTCTCCATGGCACTGTATAAACCCGAAGTCTTTGATCACCTTATCAAAGCGTCGGTTCCAACTTCTCGATGCTTGCTTCAGTCCATAAATTGAACGCTGAAGTTTGCATACCTTGTCAGCATTTTTAGGATCGACAAAACCTTTGGGTTGTACCATATACAACTCTTCCTCAATGTCTCCATTAAGGAACGCCATTTTGACATCCATCTGCCAAATCTCATAATCGAAAAATGCAGCTATTGCTAACAAAATCCTCACAGATTTTAGCTTCGCTACAGGTGAGAAAGTCTCATCGTAGTCAACACCTTGAATTTGTCGGAAACCCTTTGCGACAAGTCGAGCTTTATAGACAATAATATTACCATCAGCATCTGTTTTTCTCTTGAAGATCCATTTATTTTCGACAGCCTTGCGGCTATCTGGTAAGTCTACCAAAGTCCATACTTTGTTATCATACATGGATCCCATTTCGGATTTCATGGCTTCTTGCCATTTGTTGGAATCTGGGCTCATCATTGCTTCTTCATACGTCGCAGGGTCCTCATCATTGTTGTCCACAATCATGACATTTAGACAAGGATCATACCAATCAGGAGTGGCACGTTCCCTTGTCGATCTGCGAGGTTCAGTAGTTTCCTCGTTCGAAGTTTCATGATCATGATCATTATCTTCCTCTGTTGCCGGTGTAGGCGGTATAGGTACAACTTCCGGTACTACACTACTCTGATCAACGAGTATAGATTCATCAATCTCATCGAGTTCTACTTTTCTTCCAGTCACTTCTTTAGTGAGAAATTCTTTCTCAAGAAAGGTTCCGTTCTTAGCAACAAAGATTTTGCCTTCGGATCCGTGATAGAAAGTGTACCCTATAGTTTCCTTAGGGTATCCTATGAAGACGCATTTCTCCGCTTTGGGTTCTAGCTTGTCCGGTTGTAACTTCTTTACATAGGCTTCGCAACCCCAAACTTTAAGGAACGATAGCTTAGGTTTCTTATTAAACCATAATTCATACGGTGTCGTTTCTACGGATTTTGATGGTGCTCTATTTAAAGTGAATGCGGCTGTCTCTAATGCATAACTCCAAAATGATAACGGCAAATCGAGTAAGAGACATCATAGAACGAACCATATCTAAGAGAGTTCGATTACGACGTTCGGACACACCGTTTCGTTGTGGTGTTCCCGGCGGTGTCAATTGTGAAAGTATTCCGCATTTCTTCAAATGCATGCCAAACTCATAACTCAGATATTCACCTCCACGATCAGATCATAGAAATTTAATCTTCTTGTTACGTTGATTTTCTACTTCACTTTGGAATTCCTTAAACTTCTCGAAAGTTTTGGATTTATGTTTCATGAAATAGATATACCCATATCTACTCGGATCATCTCGTGAAGGTTAGAATATAACGATAACCACCGCGCGATGCTACACTCATTGGTCCGCACACATCGGTATGTATGATTTCCAATAAGTCGTAGCTCGCTCCATCATACCGTAAAATGGAGTCTTAGTCATTTTTCCCATTAGACATGCTTCGCATCTATCAAGTGACTCAAAGTCAAGTGATTCAAGTAATCCATCGGTATGGAGTTTCTTCATGCGTTTCACTCCAATATGACCAAGACGACAATGCCACATATAAGTAGAATTATCATTCAATTTAATTCGCTTAGCATCAATGTTATGTATATGCGTATCACTACTATCGAGATCTAACAGAAATAAGCCATTCTTTTCAGGTGCTCGACCATAAAAGATATTATTCATAAAAATAGAACAACCATTATTCTCAGACTTGAATGAATAACCGTCTGGCATTAAACAAGATCTAGATATAATGTTCATGCTCAACGCGGGTACAAAATAACAATTATTGAGGCTTAAAACTAATCCCGAAGGTAGATGTAGAGGAAGTGTGCCGACAGCGATCACATCGACTTTGGATCCATTTCCAACGCGCATCGTCACTTCATCTTTTAGTAGTCTTCGTTTATTCTTTAGTTCCTGTTTCGAGTTACAAATATGAGCAACCGAACCAGTATCAAATACCCAGGTACTAGTACAAGAACCAGTAAGATAAACATCTATAACATGTATATCAGATATACCTTCTTTCTTTTTCTTGACAAGGCCGCTCTTCAGATCCGCCAAATACTTGGAGCAATTATGCTTCCAGTGTCCCTTCTCCTTGCAGTAATAGCACTCAGCATCGAGTTTAGGGCCGGTCTTAGGTTTCATAGGAGGCGTGGCAGCTTTCTTGCCACCCTTCTTGAATTTTCCCTTAGACTTGCCCTCGTTTCTTGAAACCGGTGGTCTTGTTGACCATCAACACTTGGTGCTCTTTCTTGATCTCAATCTCAGCAGATTTCAGCATGGCGAAGAGTTCAGGTAAATCTTTGTTCATGTTCTGCATATTGTAGTTCATCACAAAGTTCTTGTAACTAGGTGGCAGTGATTGAAGGAGACGATTAATCCCCAGTCTGTTAGGAATCACTATTCCCAGATCACTGAGTTTCTTCGCATGCCCGGTCATGGCGAGCATGTGCTCACTAATGGAGCTGCCTTCATCCATCATGCAGCTGAAGAAGTGTTTCGATGCTTCATAGCATTCCACGGCCGCATGAGTTTCAAAGATAGCTTTCAGCTCATTGACTAACTCATGAGGATCGTGGTGCTCAAAACGTTTTTGAAGATCGGCTTCCAGACTGCACAGGATGGCACACTGAACTTGAGAGTACCGAGTTTTCCGATTGTCGTAAACATTCTTTACTTCATCGGTTTCAGTTTCTGCAGGAGGGTCACCTAGCGGTGCATCAAGCACATATTGCAGGCTTCCACCATTGAGGAAAATCCTCACATGACGGAACCAGTCGGTGAAGTTGCTACCGTTGCTCTTAAGCTTTTCTTTCTCTAGGAACTGGTTAAAATTGATTGAGGACGCCATATCTACAACATATATTTGCAATAGTTTAGACTAAGTTTATGACAAATTGAGTTCAAATTTTAATTCAATATAATTAAAAATCTAGGTGAACTCCCACTCAAAACAATATCCCTCGCATTGTCTTAGTGATCACACGAACCAAATCCACCACACCTAAGTCCGATCATCACGAGACAAGGTGTAATTTCAATGGCGAACACTCAAAGTGTTCATCATATCAATCATATGATTCATGCTCTACCTTTCGGTATCACGTGTTCCGAGACCATGTCCGTACATGCTAGGCTCGTCAAGGCCACCTTAGTATCCGCATGTGCAAAACCGGCTTGCACCCGTTGTATGCACTTGTTGATTCTATCACACCCGATCATCACGAGATGCTTCGAAATGACAAGTCTTGGCAACGGTGCTACTAAGGATGAACACTTTATTATCTTGATATTTTAGTGAGAGGGATCATCTTATAATGCTACCGTCGCGATCTAAGCAAAATAAGATGCATAAAAGGATTAACATCACATGCAGTTCATATGTGATATGATATGGCCCTTTGTCTTTGCGCCTTTGATCTTCATCTCCAAAGCACGGACATGATCTCCATCATCAACGGGCATGATCTCCATCATCGTCGGCGTAGCGTCAAGGTCAATGGCGCCGTCTTCATGATTGTTCTCCATGTAGCAACTACTCCCTCCGATCCGAAAAAATTGTCGGACGGGACATTTTACGAAAACATCCTCGTGTTTTCTTTTTACTCAACCCGCACTACAGCTCTACGTCTTCGTCTCCAACCCGCAACCGCACACAACATTCGATCCCCTCCTCTGCCAGCCTCCGCCCCAGTGGCCATAGGGCATCTCCCGAGCCTCGCCGCCCAGCTCGACGGCGAGTCGCCGCGGGAGTCGGCTCCGACGTGATGCGCGGCGACGACTACGGGCGGCATGGATTCGACATCGGCGTTGGATGCCGACGGGTTGTCGTAGGGTGGACGGCGCTGCACCCGCCGGCCTCGATCTGCGCGTGATGTTCCAGAGGCGCTGGATGTAGGAGCCCATCAGGAAGTCGGGTATGTTGTAGGGAAGCGGGCGGAGCCCCGACCGTGCATTGTCATCGCAGAAGAGATCGAAGCTGTTGGTGGCGCCCATGGACCTCCTCAACTTCGGTAGGGACGGGCCGGGGCGGCGCGCCGGAGCAGGATGGCCGGTTTGTATGGCGAAGGGTGGTCCCCCGATGCGGCTCTCCGCCGGCTATGGCGGGTCCTCGAAGTGGAGCGGCGCTGGACACATCCAAGATCCATGGAGTGGAGTTGATTGCGCCACAACCTCCATAGATTGTTAGATAAAGTCAATTTTGCAAGGGTTTAATTGTAAAATACAATTTGCATTACCGGTCGGACACTTATTTAGGATCGGAGGGAGTATTACAACTTCTTTGAAATACTACTCAACATGAAATTTAAAGACAACCATAAGGCTCCTGCCGGTTGCCACAATACAATAATGATCATCTCATACATATTCATCATCTCATTATGGCCATATCACATCACCAAACCCTGCAAAAACAAGTTAGACGTCTCTAATTTGGTTTGCATATTTTACGTGGTTTAGGGTTTTCGAGTAAGATCTAATCTACCTACGAACATGAACCACAACGGTGATACTAGTGTTGTCAATAGAAGAGTAAATTGAATCTTCACTATAGTAGGAGAGACAGACACCCGCAAAGCCACTTATGCAATACAAGTTGCATGTCGAGCGTGGAGCAAATTTCATGAACGCGGTCATGTAAAGTTAGCCCGAGCCGCTTCATCCCACTATGCCACAAAGATGCAAAGTACTCAAACTAAAGACAACATAAGCATCAACGCCCACAAAACCATTGTGTTCTACTCGTGCAACCATCTATGCATAGACACGGCTCTGATACCACTGTAGGGATTCGTTGCATAGAAAACAAAAAATTTCCTACCGCGAACACGCAATCCAAGCCAAGATGCAATCTAGAAGACGGTAGCAACGAGGGGATTATCGAGTCTCACCCTTGAAGAGATTCCAAAGCCTACAAGATGAGGCTCTTGTTGCTGCGGTAGACGTTCACTTGCCGCTTGCAAAAGCGCGTAGAAGATCTTGATCACGGTGCCACGAACGGGCAGCACCTCCGTACTCGGTCACACGTTCGGTTGTTGATGAAGACGACGTCCACCTCCCCGTTCCAGCGGGCAGTGGAAGTAGTAGCTCCTCTTGAATCCGACATCACGACGGCGTGGTGTCGGTGGTGGTGGAGAAACCCGGCGGAGCTTCGCTAAGCGTGAGGGATGTGGTGGAGGAGAGAGGGCCGCTAGGGTTTGGGAGAGGGGGGCGCCGGCCACTAAGGGGTGCGGCCACCTTGTGGTCTTAGGGTGGCCGGCCCCCTCCCCTTGGCCCCTCATTATATAGGTGGAAGCCCCAAGTGTTGGACTACAAGTCTCCGAATAAGACCCGAACCCAAAACCTTCCATGTGATAGGGAAACCTACCCAAGGTGGGAATCCCACTTGGGGTGGGATTCCCCCTTCCATGTGGGGGTGGCCGGCCCCCTTAGGGGAGTCCACTTGGGACTCCTCCCCTTAGGGTTGGCCGGCCATGGGAGGTGGAGTCCCTCTGGGACTCCGCCTTCCTTAGTGGTTTCTTCCGGACTTTTCTAGAACCTTCTAGAACCTTCCATAGAACCTTCTGGATCATTTTAAATCTTATAAAATGACTTCCTATATAAGAATCTTATTCTCCGGACCAGTCCGGAACTCCTCGTGATGTCCGGGATCTCATCCGGGACTCCGAACAAATATTCGAACTCCATTCCATATTCAAGTTCTACCATTTCAACATCCAACTTTAAGTGTGTCACCCTACGGTTCGCGAACTATGCGGACATGGTTGAGTACTCACTCCGACCAATAACCAATAGCGGGATCTGGAGATCCATAATGGCTCCCACATATTCAACGATGACTTTAGTGATCGAATGAACCATTCACATACGATACCAATTCCCTTTGCCACGCGATATTTTACTTGTCTGAGGTTTGATCATCGGTATCACTCTATACTTTGTTCAACCTCATCTCCTGACAAGTACTCTTTACTCGTACCGTGGTATGTGGTCTCTTATGAACTTATTCATATGCTTGCAAGACATTAGACGACATTCCACCGAGAGGGCCCAGTGTATATCTATCTGTCATCGGGATGGACAAATCCCACTGTTGATCCATATGCCTCAACTCATACTTTCCGGATACTTAATCCCACCTTTATAAACACCCATTTACGCAGTGGCGTTTGATGTAATCAAAGTACCTTTCCGGTATAAGTGATTTACATGATCTCATGGTCATAAGGACTAGGTAACTATGTATCGAAAGCTTATAGCAAATAACTTAATGACGTGATCTTATGCTACGCTTAATTGGGTGTGTCCATTACATCATTCATATAATGATATAACCTTGTTATTAATAACATCCAATGTTCATGATTATGAAACTAATCATCTATTAATCGATAAGCTAGTTAAGAGGCATACTAGGGACTCTTTGTTGTTTACATATCACACATGTATCAATGTTTCGGTTAATACAATTATAGCATGGTATATAAACATTTATCATAAACATAAAGATATATCATAACCAATTTTATTATTGCCTCTTGGGCATATCTCCAACATAACTTTCGTCGGTTTCATCATCCGCGGCCTCTCCGTTCCTGTTCAAGAATTTCTGTGTGGCCTCCTTTTTATCTATGGGATTCAGCTCCACCAGCTACTCCCAACTCTCTTCTTCACATTTCCATTTTCATCACTCTCTGTGAATGCTTCCTAGGAATCCACCCTCACAGGGGCCTGTGGAAACTCATTTTTTACCTCTGCCGCAACAATTCAAAGAACACCATCTACAATGTAGGTGGTGTTTGCATCTGCGTCCGGCCAGAAGTCGGGTATTTTGATGTGAAGTTTGCCGACTCCGTCCAAGGCTGGCGCAGGAAATGGCTTTATGTCAAGGATGAGTCTTCGCATACCAAAGAGTACGGTCTTTCTCCCTTTGACGCTTCCGAAGATATCCAGAGGCGCAAGTCTTGGGATGCAGAAGCTACAGACAAAGAAAAGGCGGCCACAGACGCGTTGATTGCTCGCATCCAAGAAATTCAAAAAAACCGAAGGGGCAGAACTGTCGGGTGTGCAAATTATTGCGCACTTTCTCCGGATTAGAGTGCAGCCTCTGCAAGCTTGCAAGAATCCCCTTTGGATGTATTTTCAAGCTTGCAAGAACAGAGTTTCCGACGATCTTCCTTTGAAAGATTTGGAGAAGCTTGTCCGCCGCTTCACCTCTTTGAGCAAGAACAATGAAGTCCCTTCTTCCTGCCGCGTGGAACCATTCAGTGGTGACCACGCCCTTCCTGAAGTAAGTGCTTTCCTTCGACTTGTGTTTCTATGTTTTGACTGCAACTGTTTTTTCCTTTGTGTTTTGATAATTGTATCTTTCCTTCTAGTTCTTTTTTGCCTAAAGAACCATCAATCTCTTTCCTCTCTTCCCCCACTGCCTGAAGGTGGGGATGTAGATGAGTGAGCCATCATTAACGAAGACTTGCAAGAATCCTCTGTCCCTGAGAGCGAGCCCACATAATCTCAAAAGAGTGCGGGTTTCTCTGACAAGGATTCGGAATCAGAGAAACCCTCTGAATCCGCTCACTCCGTCTCTCCTCCTCCTGCCGCTTCTCCGGACAAGGGCAAGAGGAAAAGAAACAACGACGAAGAAGATTTCGGCGCGTCCAAATTCTCCGAACCAGCCGCCGAAGAATCTTCTCCCCGAAAACAAGTTTTCGACCCCTACGCCGCTACTGGCGACCTTAGCTCGTAAGTTATCCTTTCATGTTCTTTACTATCCTTTTCATTTGGGTTTCTTTATATTTATTTTGCTGCTATATTGACAGAGCCGACGAAGAAAAAGTGGAGCCCGAAGCTCATGGGCCAGCCAAGACGAGCACATCCAACACGTTGGTCCTTTCTGAGGATCGTCGTGTCGCGCCAGAAGCTTCGCCTCCATCAGAAGATGATCCAGAACCATTGACTCCAGTGCCCAGCCCTCGAGCACCAAAAAAGAAGGCTAAAACCGGGGCTACTGGCAAAAGAGAACTTGCCGCCGAGAGTATGTCGACTCCTCTCCTTAACGATGTAAGTTACTCTTTCCTGTTTGTCACGTTTCTTGTTTAGTCGAACAATTCTCTGCTTCTTGGTACTATATTTCTTTCTTGTCGACTTTTTGTAGCCCTTGATGAAGGAGTTGGTCAACTTAGCCTCCCATTTTATCGGGTTCCGCAACGAGGCCGAAACTTTAAGAGGTAAGACTTCTCCGCACTTGACGATTTATATATTCCTATCTTGTTTTTGTGTCTTCATTGATCTGTTCTTCCAAAAGCGTCACATTGTGCCGAAGAGCGCGCCAACAATTTGGAGAAAAGGCTCAAAGTTAGCGAGGAGGCTCGCGAAAGGGCCAAGGAGGATGCTGCCTGTGTCGAAGATCTTCGGCAAAGGCTTCATGCTGCCAAAGATGCCTTGAGCGACAGGGAGGCCAAGTTCGCCTAGCGCAATAATGATATAATTATGCGCCTCGAAACGCAGTCAAGACGATTTTCGAGTAATACTATCTCCCCTTTGTCATTCAACTTTTCCTTGTGCTAAAACTATCTTTGATATTGATGAAGTCCTTCTTTTCTCCAGCAGGGAAGATGGGTGAGCATTACACCTTGAACCAAGAATCGGAGGATCGTGTCCTGGACACTCTCGACATTCTTGAGTTGAATTGCGACCTGGCATGCAAATGTCTGACGGCCGCCTGCAATGCACTGGAGCGCATCTTCCCCCACTTCTTCCCAAAGGACACTCAACCCAAGATTTTCTCCCAGCTCGCCCAACAATTTCTGGCAAAGGATGATCCCAAGGCTTTGAATACCGAGAAGTGGAAGGCTCTAGTGAAGGACGACAAGCTTTACTCGAAGAAGCTTATCACCTCCCTTGGCCCGAAGTCTTCAGCCTCTGCTAGCGCTGCCCAAACGGAGGTCAAGTAGACCAACTTGTACTTCATTTTGTTTTCCTTTTTGTAGATACTGTCGCCTTTTGCTGCTCCCGATCGTTTTATGTAGGCTCCCTATGAGCCGTATTTTGTAAAGACTCGTTTATGTAATGTGCTCTGAATATGAATGAAAAAACGTGTCTTGTCGAATGATTGATGTTGATACTTTCTTGTCTTCCAGTTAATTTTTGACAGCTATACTGGGGCTAGACCTTCCGACACTTCTCCCGCTACTTCCCATTTGGTGAGAGTGCCTGGCAGTGCTTCCTTGGATGTTTCGTCGTGTCCTGGCTCAATTGGCCAAGAAATAGCTGATCTGCGACAAATGTTGCAGTCGATGAAAAAAATAAACCGTGACTGTTCTGGAGCAATCTCGTAAATCCTCGGATCGGGAACAAGCTGCTCTTCGTCAAGCGCAGGAAGCTCTTGAGTTGAAGGAAACTGCGACTGCTAATGCCACTCGATTTGCTCAGCGCGAGAGTTATATGCTCGACTTGATGACTGATGCAAGTCAAGATATGGTTGGTATGTTACTTTTGCCTCATTGTTTCCTTGTTGTTTTTCTGTGTCTCTCCTTGTGCTATATTGTTTTTCTCCTTTGTTTCTTGTAGGTGCATTTTTTGGACGCTATCGTTGAAGAGCAGAGAGTAAATTCGTGAGTTGAAGCCCTTCTTTGTCTTGCCAAGGCCACTGACATTGATTTTAGGGCGGATGAAGTTCACACTCGCCGTATTGTTCAATTTCAGGATCGAGCCGCCAAACTCGAGGATTTCTGGACTTCTGGAATAGTACCCTGGCTATGGTGTATAATGCCATGTTTCCTCGGAACCCTCGGCCTGAAAATCTTACCGAGCACATGGATAAACTCAAGGGTGTGCGCAGTATCCACGACTTTGTGAAAGCTCGGATGGTGGCTGGCGCCAAGTTTGCCTTGATTTGGTTGAAGATTTTCCATTCAAAATTGGATCTTGGTAAGGTCTGCGAGAGCCTCCTTCTCAAGATGTCGAAGAGGAAAATAAATATTTACAAGCATAATGCAGCTGTGTCTCCTATCACCGAAACAATGATTGACGAGCTTCTTAAGGTAGACACCATTTTCTTCAAGGAGTATCGGTACGATGATTCCACACAGAATATTCGTGATGCAAGAGAAAACATAGACAGGTTTATATATGAGTTCTTTTATTTTACTCAATGCGAGGTTTGGACGAAGACGCAGAGTTGTATATGTATATTTGTAGGATATATTGCAAATTTCTTACGATACATATGTGAAGTCAAAGCAAATTCTTCTGGTTGTATTACGACCTTTCCTTCAACCCCCGAGTATCTCGGCTGGCATGATTATGTTTATTTTTCATGAGGTTTTTGTGAAACCAAAGCGTGTATATTTCTAAGTGTGTCGATGTTGACTATGTTGTACTTTTGCGGGTTCGAGCTCCCGAGCGTTGCTTTTGCAGAGAGAAGAACATATACCATCAATATTTTTTATTTCAACCATGCTATATTGTCGCATCGCAAGCCCGCCTCATTAAAAACCTTTCAGCCCCACTCGGTGCCTTGAAACGAAAAGGGTTCGTCTGAAAACTTGCGAGCTCTTTAGATACAATGTGCGTTTACATAGTTGGTACTATATTGATTTCCTTCTATGCATAAAAACATCGCAACTGCGCAATGTTCCACAGGTTCAGTTCGTCCTTGCCCATCTTCTTGTCCTTCAGTCGATATTCTCCTCCCGGAATAACTTCAGTAATGATGTATGGTCCCAACCATGGAGATTCCAGCTTCTCATGTCCATCTTGCTTGAGTTGAAGGACTAGATCGCCGACTTTAAATGATCTGGGCCGCAAACGTCGGCTGTGATAATTTTTGAGGTTCTGCTGGTATGCACTTACTCTTGATAGTACCACATCCCTTACTTCATCGATTGTGTCGACATCATCCTCTAGCGCCTTTTGCGAAGCTTCTTCTTCATATTCCACGACTCTGGGGGAGTTGTGTACTATTTCTATCAGGAGCACTGCTTTAGCTCCATGGACCAAAAAGAACGGAGTTTCTTGAGTTGCTGCGTTTGGCGTTGTTCGTAGGCTCCACAACACATAAGGAAACTCGTCGACCCAGGTGTGTCTCGCTTTTCAAGTGGTGTCAGCAGACGTTTCTTGATACCGTTACAGATGAGACCGTTTGCTTTTTCGACTTGACCATTGGTTTGCGGGTGCGCCACCAAAGAAAACTGCAACTTGATGCTTACCCCTTCACAATAGTCTTTGAATTATCGGGAGGTGAAGTTGTTGTCGTTGTCTTTGACTATGCTGTTGGGGACGTCGAACCGAAAAACTATCTCCTTGATAAAGTTTACTGTTGATGTTGCATCTGCCGAGGTTACCGGTACCGCTTCAATCCACTTGGTGAACCTGCCCACAGCGACCAGCAAATACACGTGTCCTCCTAGCCAAGACTTGTGCAATTTTCCCACCATATCTAGTCCCCATTGTGCGAAAGGCCATGCCAAGGGTATTGGCATTAATTCTGCTGCTGGAGAGTGGGGCCTAGATGCGAATCTTTGGCAAGCTTCGCAGGTGCGCACGATTTTCTTTGCATCCTCTATTGCTGTCAGCAAATAAAATCCCGCTCGAAAAGCCTTGGCTGCTATTGCTCGACTGCTTGCGTGGTGGCCACATATCCCTTCGTGTATGTCCTTCAATATGACTCGTCCTTCTTCGGGTGTAACACACCTCTGCAAAGACACCTGATATGTTTCGCTTGTATAGTTCTCACTTGACCACTGTAAACGCCTTGGATCGTCGAATAACTCATCTTGCTTTGACCGGATCTTCGGGTATTTCTTTCTTTGTGATATATGTCAAGTATACCTGCACCCAGGGGACTTGAATTATCATGACCTCCTCTGGTTCTTCCTCATCATCCGACATATGTTCTTCTGGAGCTGCTGGAGACCCCGAGTCTTTCTTAAGTTTCTCCTTTTTCTTTGGCTGTTTTGGTGCTTTCTTTGACTTGGTTGATCTTTCACTGATTTCATCCCAAAAAACTCCAGGTGGTATGGGCAGGCACTGTGAGCCAATGTTTGGTAAGACGTCGGCTTCATCGTTGCTGAGCCTGCTCACGTGATTAACTTCACAACCATCCAAGGTTTTCTCGAGTTCATTGTACACCTCCTTGTATGCTATCATACTGTCATTGACTTCATCACACTTGTTCATCACCTGTTGGGCGACCAACGGGGAGTCGCCAAAGATTTTTAGGCGAGTAGCGCCGCATGCTTTTGTCATCTTCATCCCATGAATAAGGGCATCATACGCTGCTTCATTGTTCGATGCATTGGGGAAAGTCATCCGCAATATATA
Organism: Lolium rigidum; assembly: GCF_022539505.1. Lineage (NCBI taxonomy): Eukaryota > Viridiplantae > Streptophyta > Magnoliopsida > Poales > Poaceae > Lolium > Lolium rigidum. The sequence continues at coordinate 146,848,435 of NC_061514.1, forward strand.
CTACATCTTATCACCATGTGGTGAAACAAGTACCACGCCTGCTCCAGCTCCTTCTAATCTTTTGGACCTGTCGAAGTTCATATGCCAGGTACTCGATAAATCTGGGGGTCCTGTGTTTTGGAGTTCCATCCACTCTGCAACAAAGTCTGGCAGAATTTGCGACTTGATTGCCTTTCTTTTTTCATATGTGATGTCCCGAGGGGAAAGCTTGATTCCCCAAAGGGAGAAACGTCCTGTAGCTTCTGGATTGTTCAATATGTTTGTGAGAGGCGCCTCGTTGACCACTATTATCGGTGTGTGCCGAAAAATAATGTCTTAGCTTCCGTGCTGACATAAAAACTATGTATGCCAACTTCTGATAATGCGGGTAGAGATACTAGGATGGTGATAATACTTCGCTGAGGAAATAGATTGGTCGCTGAACCCCATGAATTTTCCCTTCTTCCTCTCGTTCTACAACGAGAACTATGCTAACCACTTGAGGTGTGGCTGCAATATATAGCAACAGAGGTTCTTTTTCTCGTGGTGCCACCAATACTGGAGGTGTCGAAATGGTACACTTCAGATGTTCAAAAGCTTTGTTTGCCTCCTCGTTCCACATGAACTTTTCTCCTTGCTTGATGAGCGCGTAAAAGGGCAGCGCTTATTCTCCAAACCTTGCGACGAACCTGCTCAGAGCTGCAACTCGTCCAGTTAACAGTTGTATCTCCTTGAGCTTGGTTGGTTTTCTCATCGTCAAGATAGCTTGCATTTTCTCTGGATTGGCTCAATTCCTCTGGCTGACACCAAGTATCTGAGGAGTTCTCCCGCAGGAACACCAAAGGAACACTTTGTCGGGTTCAACTTGAGATGGAACTTGTCGAGGTTGTCGAAAGTTTCCCTAAGATCGTCAATGAGGGATGACCCTTGCTTTGTTGTTATGACTACGTCGTCGATGTAGACTTTGATGTTTTTTCCCGATCTACGTGGCGAGACACTTCTGCATCATCCTCTGATATGTGGCTCCCGCATTTTTTAACCCGAAAGGCATTGTTCTGTACCAGAATACGCCATAAGGGGTTATGAAAGCTGTTTTGACTTTATCTTCTTCTTTCAAGCGGATCTGATAGTAACCAGAATATGCGTAGAGGAAGGAAAGACGTTCGCAACCTGCCGTGGAATCGATAATTTGATCGATGCTCGGGAGGGGAAAGTGATCTTCTGGATAATGTTTGTTGATACACGTGAAACCGACGCACATGTGAAGGACTTCAGTGTTTTTCTTCGGGACCAGCACTGGGTTAGCGACCCACGTGGCTTCAGTGTGTAGTTCCTTGATGAAACCTGCTTCTTGATACGTCTCCAACGTATCTATAATTTCCGATGTTCCATGCTTGTTTTATGACAATACCAACATGTTTTGTTCACACTTTATATCATTTTTATGCGTTTTCCGGAACTAACCTATTGACGA
>NC_061514.1:146849987-146863370 GCF_022539505.1 Lolium rigidum
CTTTAAGTTGACGGATCTCAGATAGCATCGCTTTGCGGTTTGGCTCGGAGAATCGCCGCAAAGGTTGTCGAATTGGTCTAGCTCTTGGATCTAAATTGAGAGGGTGCTCGGCAAGTTCCCTAGGTACTCCTGACATGTCAGCTGAACACCATGCGAAGATTTCCCAGCGCTCAAGGAGGAACTCGATGAGCGCGCTTTCCTATGCGTTGTCCAAGTTGGAAGCGATGGACCTCTTTTTTTTAGGATCTACCGGGTGGATCTGCACTTCTTTAAAATTCTTGGGGGTGTCGAAAGCTTGCTCTTGCAAGGATCTATCTCCATCAGGTAAAACGTCATAGTTGGTGGTAAGCTTGGATGCCTCGTACTCAGCCTGCATCCCGAATGTCTCGGAAATCTTGTGGAAATCCTTGTCGCACTTATCTGTCAAAGCAAAACTTCCTTTGACTGTTATTGGTCCCTTAGGTCCAGGGATTCTCCAGAGCAAGTACGTGTAGTGCAGCACAGCTATGAATCTGGCATATGCGGGTCGTCCCAAGTGGGCGTGATACTGCGACGACCAGTCAATGACTTCAAACTCTAGCTTCTCCTTCCTGAAATGTTCTCGTATTCCAAACTATACGTCGAGTGAAATCTTGCCCAAAGGATAATTTGGTTTCTCGGGTGCGACGCCGTGAAAACGCGTGTCCGTTGGTGTCAATTTTGCTAGAGAGATGTTTATCTTTCTCAATGTATCCATGTATATGAGATTTAGGCTGCTTCCACCATCTATGAATATTCGGGACACATCATATCCCTCGATGACCGCTAGTAGTATCATGGCTGACTGTCCTGGCCGTGGAACTTGAGGTGGATGATCCTCTTGTGTGAATCCTATTGGCTGTCCCGACCAATGAGGTACTCGGTGGTTGGTGGAGGCGATGTTACTACCATGTATACTTGTCGAGAAATTAACTTCGGTGACCTATTCGAGGGTCTACCCTTCTGTATCTTTGATACTACTCCTCTTGTTTTTATAAACTCGTCTTTGTTGCCTGGAGGTGCTGCAATCAACTGATGCTGATTCGCAGTAATTGCGGGTGGTGGTGGCAGGGGTGCATGAATTTCACTCCTTGGCCCCTGCACATATCCCCTGTTTGTTGCTTGCGCGTTTGCGCACTCCGTATATCTTCGCAAAGCCTGGAAAGTTTGGCAGTCCTTATGAAGATGACCTAATTGTCTCCTTCCATGGTTGTCGAGGTAGAAATGCATCTGGCACGGTCCATTCAGCAGATCTTCGAGTGACACATTGTATGGTCTTGGAATCCTTGGCCGATTATTTTGTCTACTGGAGCTCGGTGTATCCCTGTGATCATTGTGTTGATCATTGCTCCTCTGGTAATCATCACGATAATTTCCTCCATTGTTTCCTTGGAAGCCAGCCGCTACTTGGCTGGGACCGTCATAATCTGTGTAGTTACGAAAACATCGTCTATTTTGACTGTTGTTTATATTACGATCCTCTTTGCGTGACCTCTGCCATTTGTTATGAACAACATCCTCCCTGTCAGCCCAGTGATTCGCTATTTCCATGAGGTCTGCTATTGTTCTGGGGTTGGACCTCCCCAATTCTTCGACTAGATCTCTATTTCGGATTCCTGCAACAAATGCATCGATCGATCTTTCATCAGATACGTGCTCAGCCAAGTTTTTTATGTTACTCCACCGCTGAATGTACATCCGCATCAATTCATACGACTTCTGCTTGCAAGACTTAGCTGCTCTATCGATGTTGGTTTTTTGGAATGGAAATTCTTCACGAACAAGTCCTCGAAAGTTTCCCAGCTATCGATGGATCCTTCCGGCTGCTTCTTCATCCAGGATCTTGCGGCTCCACTGAGGTGAACCTGAATGCTCTGCATGGCCGTTGCTCTGGTTTCGCCCATCAGTTTCACCGTCTCGAGATAATCAACTAACCAATCCTCTTGGATCTTGTAACCCGTTGAACTTTTTATAGTTATCAGGTAACTTGAAGCTAGTGGGCACTCGAGTTTTGCGAACCCGTCGGGTAAAACAAGGGAGTCCGCACAAGTCTTTGTCGCTATCTTCTGGAGTGTGTCGGTGATCACATGTTCTATTTTCACGATTCCTCTCCTCTCGTGCCCTGTCGACTCGAGCTTGAGTCACCGTGTTCCTTGCATCGCCTTCTCTTGGAGCGTCTCGCGTCGCCACCATAGTGGGTCGAGGACTATTTCACCTTGTAATGTTCCTGCATGGAGCACTTTAGGGTTGTCGTGCAACTTCTCTTCCTGCTATCGCTGCACCCATAACACCGACTCCTGCCATAGCCATCGGGTACAGTGATGACCTAGGATCTCCATGAGGTGGCTTGGATGCCATTAGGAAGGCATGTTTCGCCATATACCCTGCCTCCGGAGTTTTCGGGATGATGTGCCCTCTCGTGTCTATTGACATAAAGGACATGTCGAGGTTCTGAATCAGATTCTCCCGATCTTGCTTGGGTATTCCTGCCAATCGAGATCTTGCTCTTGAGTGGGTGTTCCTGTGACTATCTCCTGAAGTTCTCGAGTGCCGACTCAGGTTGTTTCTGCGCTCACTTGACGCATCAGCTGCACCTCTTCTTTCGTTGAGTGTTTGCCGTAATTTTTCTAACTCTCGTCTAGAACGAGCAATTTTATATTGATATGCTTGCAGCGCTTGCGGCGTGGCTGTAGTGGTCATCGGCTCCGTACCGTCCATAGCTCTCTGAGCTCTATCCCACGCTTCCTGCAGCAGCTGCACTTTTTCTCGCGGCGTGGTTCCGATGCACTTGTTGCCAATTCCACGCGTGAGATCTGCGGGATCGACTTAGGGGTTGCCCAAATCGTCGAAAGCCTTAGACGCTTCATCCTCTTGACGGCTTGCTCCCGCGATTACGTAGATATGATGGTATATTGCAGTCGTGTTTTTATCAGCCTCAGGATCGGTGACACCGTTGTACGGATCGGTGAAGACCTCCCTACTAGCAGGAGAGTTGTTGACGAAGTCGAAGTTGGTGAAGTCGTAGTTGTTGAAGCTTTTCGAGTTGCTTTCCAGATCAGAATTCGTGAACGACCCGAAAGTCATGTCACCGAACAGATCGGTGTGTGCCCCGCCATCGGCGGGCTTGGTGAAGCATGGTGGTGAAACTTCCTCATCACCTGAATTGACAGATGATGTTGACGATCCCGAAAAAATCGGTGCCTTGAGACGATGCGACCCTTCTTTCCCGACGAGGAAGTGGAAGCTCCCGAATTTCATCTTCCTCGACTCCTCCAGATCGGCATATGCATGGAAACGGGTGGGAGGGTGAGGAAAAAAATCGGTGAGATCAGGTTGGACTCGTTTACCTCCATCCATCGCGTTGCTTGCAGTTGATGATGATGTTGACGATGCCATCGAGATCAGGACCTTGCGACCTCCAATCCCCACAGACGGTGCCATTTGATGAGGGATTAACTCGTCAATGCCTACAGATTGTAGACTTAAGGTTTTGTAAGAAATAGAAGGCAAGAAGATCTCGAAGGTTTCAGCCGAAAAATTTGCTCGACTAAAGGTTACGGTGGTTCTGTTGACAAAGATCCGATCCCTTGTTTCTTCATCGGCTCCCCTTTATATAGGAGGTGGAGCTGAGGCTTTTCGTGTCGCAAAAGTTACAAACTACCTGATACATATTGGGTCTTTCCTATTTTGATACAACATTACTACTACAACTCTACTTTTCTTATCTGAAGATCTCTGGGCATCTGGGCCTCCAAAACTTCGGGTCCATGGGCTTCACGTCCTCCCCATATAACCTGGGTACTTTATTCGGCATGCCTATTAGGCATACCTATGTCAAACAAGATGACACGGTACCAGTTCCCTGTTTTCTGCTGTTTTTGTATTTCAGAAAAGTTGTACAGGAAATATTCTTGGAATTGGACGAAACAAAAGCCGAAGTCAATATTTTACCAAAACAAAGACGAAGTCCAGAGGGGGGTCGAAGAGGTGCCATAGGGCGGCCACACCTGCCCTTGGCGCGGCTAAGCCTAGGCCCGCGCCAAGGCATGGTGTGGGCCTCCCAGCAACCCCACTGACCTGAATCCTCCGCCTATTTATACATCTTCTTGGGAAAATCCTGGATACCTGAGCCTCTATCCACGAAAAGTTTCGTCGCGGCCGCCATCGCCGAACCCATCTCGCGGGGAGGGGGTTCTGAAGCTCTTCCTGCCACCCTGCCGGAGGGGGAAATCATCACTGGAGGCATCTACATCGTCATGCCCGCCTCCGAAGTGATGCGTGAGTACTTCATCCATGGGCTATGGGTCCATAGAAGTAGCTAGATGGTTGTCTTCTCCACTTTGTGCTTCATGTATCGATCTTGTGAGCTGCCATACATGATCAAGATCATCTTTATGTAATCCTATATGTTTGGTTTGCTAGGATCCGATGAATGTTGAATACTATTTTGAGATTGATTATATTTTCATGTCATATGTTATTTGTGATCTTGCATGCTCTCCGTTGCCAGTAGAAACTCTGGCCAAGTGGACACTTGTGACTCCAAGAGGGGGTATTTATGCTCGATAGTAGGTCCATGCCTCTAGTTTCCTGGAAGAGTGACTTTATAACTTCTAAGGTTGTAGATTTGTTGTTGCTACTAGGGAGAAAACAACATTGTTTTATGTGAGGGTAACTCTATTGTTTACTTTGCACACATTGCTTAATGTGATAGTTTGTTGCTTGCAACTTTATACTGGAAGGGGTGCCAATGCTAACGTGAAGATGACTTATTAGTCATAGACGCAGTTGGATTACGGTCTATGTATTATATTGTAATGTCCAATACCAAATATCGTAGTAATCATCTTGTCATGTATGGTCGATATTCTGTCAATTGCCCAGCTGTAATTTATTCACCCAACATGCTATTTCTTTATGGAGAGACACCTCTAGTGAACTGTGGACCCCGGTCCTATTTCCTTTACTGGTAAATTCAATTGCAATCATTTTCTGTTTACTTTCTGCAAACATCTCCTTCCATTTGATACGTCTAATCCTTTGTGTTCAGCAAACCGGTGAGATTGACAACCTCACTGTAAGTTGGGGCAAAGTACTTCGGTTGTGTTGTGTGTAGGTTCCACGTTGTTGCTGACGCCGGTAGTGAGATGGGTATACCCTTCGGGTACCCATTATTAGTATACCTGACTCGGCTCTGTCAATATGGAGAAGGCCCAACAAGGCAACCCGAAGAAGTAGTCGACTAGGACTCTTGTAAAAACCATAGGCTGGTTGCATATATAAAGCTAGCCAGGCCGCACCCGATAGCGAGGGGACAATAGATAGACAACATAGCTCCGTTACGGCGGCACCCTGTAAACATACTTATGGTGATATACTAGATTGCTAGCAGCACGTAGGGATCCTTCACCGAGGGGACCCGAAGCTAGGTACGTCGTGTGCCTAATCTCTCTCCCGGAATCTCCATCGTCGCTCTCTCCCGAAACCCATGTCTACAATATGTAGGCATTGGTGAGGTGATCCCTCGTCAGGTAGTGCGCCTTCCACGCCTTCAGAAGTCATGCCTTTCTCCTACTGGTCGATTAAACCTTGATTTCGTACTAAGGGAAAACTTGCTGCTGTGCTCATCACACCTTCCTATTGGGGTTCCCCAAAGGCTTGTCCGCATACGCCGAGTACACGCCATCAGACCCCGTGGTGGGACTCCATCAATCTGTCTTGTCCTTCCGTGGTAGAGCGCATCCTGCCACCCCGACGATCCCGTTGGACCACCAAAGATTCTTCAGAGATATGACGCTAGGTGGTTACCATGCACTCCCGGGGCAGGTTGACTTGCTCTTCCCGGGATTAATATTCCTGGCAGCTACGACTTGCCGGGGATGCTCCAGCCGGCAAAGGCCCTGCGTCGTGTCCTACTAGGGCACGACGGGCCTGACGGGTGAGGGTTGTACTGGTAGTTCAGGAACTCCCCGTCGGGGGCTGTCAACACCCGGATTTTTAAGTCCAGATGCCTATCATGCCATACCTCGCAATCCCAGGAAGATTGTTGTTGCGAGACATAACAGTCGATATCATAAGTCATCATTCATTACAACCCATAGTCGTCTTACAAATTCAGATCACATGATCCATATTACACAAATAGTTGATCTAATGATCAACGAACACATTACATAGCGGAAGCGTAATAGAAGGGGACTCTCTAGTCCACAAGCCAACGCTTGACATTAGGAGTAGTCCTAGTTGTCATAGACGTCTTGTTGTCCTTCATCTTGGTACTGCTGCTCTCCTTCATAGTCTGGCCATTTGAATAGCCAGGGACACAGCCGTGAGTACTTTAAAGTACTCGCAAACTAATACTAAAGTAGTATTATTACTTCTAGTAGTGGGGTGCTGTTATCACCAGAATTTAACCAAGTCTGGAGATGGGCCGTGATTAAATGGGCTTAGAGGATATGCACGGAAAATATTCCCGAACCGGCCTTGTACAAGAAGTTTGGGCAAGATTGCCCGTGTATCTGTAAATTATAGTAGGTTACGTGCCGGTTAGAATTAAGAGATAGAGTTTAGCTCGTACACGGTTGGGTTTATTCCCAAGTTAGAAAGTCTACAGACTATAAATATGTATCTAGAGTTATTGAGAAAAGAGGACAATCACGTTCACAACAAATCAATCTAGGCGCATCGCCACCCCTTGTTTCGAGGGTTTCTCCCGGGTAAGCAACATGCTGCCTAGATCGCATCTTGCGATCTAGGCAGTATCAGTTTATTCGTTGTTGGTGTTGCTCGTGCTGAAGCCTTTTTGATGGCGAGCAACACCCTTATCTTAGGTGTTTTGGGGTTGACGTCAATGCTTTCACGATGTACTTGTTTAGCTACGCTGCCCCTCGATATCTAGCTGCCCTTATGATACGTCTCCAACGTATCGATAATTTCTTATGTTCCATGCCACATTATTGATGTTATCTACATGTTTTATGCACACTTTATGTCATATTCGTGCATTTTGTGGAACTAACCTATTAACAAGATGCCGAAAGGCCGATTCTGTTGTTTTCTGCTGTTTTTGGTTCCGTAAAGGCTGTTCGGGCAATATTCTCGGAATTGGACGAAATCAACGCCAAACCTCCTATTTTTCCCGGAAGGCTCCGAACACCGAAGAAGAGTCGGAGAGGGGCCGGGGAGCCCCACACCATAGGGCCGCGCGGGCTGGCCTGCGGCCGCGCCGGCCTATGGTGGGGCCACCCTGCCAGCCCTCCTGCGCCGCCTCTTCGCCTATATAACCCCTTTCGACCTAAAAACGCGGTACCAATTGACGAAACTCCAGAAAGACTCCGGGCGCCGCCACCGTCGCGAAACTCCAATTCGGGGGACAGAACTCGTTTCGGCACCCTGCCGGGACGGGGAATTGCCCCGGAGCCATCTCCACCGCCGTCTTCACCGCCATCTTCACCGCCATCGCTGCCTCCATGATGAGGAGGGAGTAATCCACCCACGAGGCTGAGGGCTTCGCTTGTAGCTATGTGGTTCATCTCTCTCCCATGTACCTCAATACAATAATCTCATGAGCTGCTTTACATGATTGAGATTCATATGAGTTTTGTATCACAATTCATCTATGTGCTACTCTAGCAAAGTTATTAAAGTAGTTCTATTCCTCCTACACGTGTGTAAAGGTGACAGTGTGTGCACCGTGTTAGTACTTGGTTTATGCTATGATCATGATCTCTTGTAGATTGCGAAGTTAACTATTGCTATGATATATTGATGTGATCTATTCCTCCTACATATGCATGAAGGTGACAGTGTGCATGCTATACTAGTACTTGGTTTAGTCTGTTGATCTATCTTACACTACAAGGTTACTTAAACATGAGCATTATTGTGGAGCTTGTTAACTCCGGCATTGAGGGTTCGTGTAATCCTACGCAATGTGTTCATCATCCAACAAAAGTGTAGAGTATGCATTTATCTATTCTGTTATGTGATCAATGTTGAGAGTGTCCACTAGTGAAAGTGTAATCCCTAGGCCTTGTTCCTAAATATCTGCTATCGCTGCTTGTTTACTTGTTTCTATCGTGTTACTACTGCTGCAATACTACCACCATCAACTACACGCCAGACAAGCTATTTTACGGCACCGTTGCTGCTGCTCATACTTATTCATACCACCTGTATTTCACTATCTCTTCGCCGAACTAGTGCACCTATTAGGTGTGTTGGGGACACAAGAGACTTCTTGCTTTGTGGTTGCGGGGTTGCATGAGAGGGATATCTTTGACCTCTTCCTCCCTGAGTTCGATAAACCTTGGGTATCCACTTAAGGGAAAACTTGCTGCTGTTCTACAAACCTCTGCTCTTGGAGGCCCAACACTGTCTACAGGAAAGGAGGGGGAACGTAGACATCAAGCTATTTTCTGGCGCCGTTGCCGGGGAGGAAAGGTAAAAGGTACTCACACTCCGGACCTTGGCTACTAAGCTATTCCCGGCGCCTTGTAAGTACTCGAAGCTATTTCCTTTAGATCCTGCAATTGCAACTTTTTGTTTCTTGTTTACACTAGTTAGGCATAATGGAAAACAACAAAAAAATTGGTGAGCTTTTTAATCTATTTCCTGATTTAGAATTGTTTAATGCGAAAATTAAAAAACCTATGGAACCTTATTTGCATACTAGTAGTGATGTTATTAGTATGAATGCAATTACTGCTAATACTATGGATAAGTCTAAGCTTGGGGAAGCTAGTTTTTGTGATCTTTTTAGCTTCCCATCTTTAGGGGAGAAAATTTATTCTGATAATGTTTTATCTCCCATATGCGATAACTCTAATGATGCTTCTGATATTTTGAATCCACCTGCTGAAAGTATTCCGTATAAAATACCTATGAAAATTATTGAACGTGTTATGGATAATCACTATAAAGGGGATGGAACCGTCCATCCTAGAGATCATTTACTGTTTTTGCACGAATTATGCGGGTTATTCAAGTGTGCAGGTATCTCTATGGATGAAGTGAGGAAGAAGCTATTCTCTGTTTCATTTGTGCGGTAAAGCGGCGCATTGGTATAAATTGTTGGAGAATAGACATTCTCTTGGTTGGGAGGAAATTGCATCTCTCTTTTATTCTAAATTTTATCCTCCGCATGAAGTGCATATTGATAGGAATTATATTTATAACTTTTATCCTCGTGATGGGGAGAGTATTTCTCAAGCATGGGGGAGATTGAAATCACTAATGCTCAAATGTCCCATTCATGAGCTTCCCCGTAATGTTATTGTTAATAATTTTTATGCGAGGCTTTCGGGACAACACAAGGACTATGCTGGACGCGTGTTCGGAGGGATCTTTCACAAGCAAGGAGGTTGAAGCTAGGTGGGATCTTCTTGATCGGATCGAGGACAACGCTGAAGGATGGGAGAACGACAAAGGTAAAGAGTCAGGTATAAATTATGATTATGAATGCATTGAAGCTTTTATGGATACAGATAAATTTCGAAATATGAGTGCTACTTATGGTCTTGACTCTCAAGTTGCTGCAAATCTTTATAAAGCCTTTGCTTCTCATTTTGAATTGCCTAAAAAGAATTTTGATAAGTATCATGAACCTTTTAAAGAGGCTTGCATGAAGAATGAAATTGTTGTTAATTATTGCAATAAGCATGCTCAAACTCCTAAGAATGCTATTTCCTATAAGCATGTTAATTTTTGTGGAATACATAGACCTTGTGGAATTAATCAAATCAAAGATGAATATTGTATCCATCATGCTAATGAAAAAACTAGAAAGTGGTTTAGGGCTCTAGATGATCTTGGTAAAAAAGTTTGTGCCCTCTATCCTTTTATTTGTGAAGTTTGCCATGAAGTGGGTCATTTTAATTTTCAATGCTCCTCCAATGATAATTTGAACCCAATGAGTGCTGCAAATTTGTATTGTGATGATGAAATTACTCCTAATCAGCATGATGAACTTACTCTATTCTTGGGGTGTGAAGAACTGTCGAGAAAAATCTCTTTGTTACATATGAGTGATCTTGATATTGATGATGTCCTGCATGGGTGTTTTTCTTATTGCATTGATAATAGCCATACAAATACTTACATACAAAATATTTTAGAAGATGACACCTTGCCAAAATATGATAGGACCGCTGTGTGTTTTCAACTAATTAATGAAAAGGAGGGATCCTCCCAAGTTTCTTCTATTGTTTCGAAAGTAAATCAGGTTATGCGGACAAGCCACCCAAGCCTCTTCCTCCTAAAGGAGGGAACGAGGAAAAGGAGGAGGATAAGAAGAAGAAGGGAACGAAGAAGAAGAAGAAGAATAAGGGGAATAAAAAGAAAGAGGTAACGACATATCCCCGCGTATATGAGATAACGATAGGTAACCGTAAGTATGTTGCTCCTGATGATTACTGTGACAATGAATCTGAATATGATGATCTTCCTATGCCCTTTACATACATTAGCAATCATGATTTGAATGAGCACACTACTTTTGATATTACAAATCTCTGGGAAATTAATTCTGAAAATGATGATGATAATGATTGCCATAGTGTCAGTGCTATCCATGCTTCCTCCCATAATGATATAGAAAGCTCTAAGCTTGGGGAAGAGGTGTTTGCAAATCCTTTAGCTACTGGTCATTATGTTCTTGATACATCTCCTTCTAATAACAATAATGGTGTGGACACGAGATAAACCGATTGTGAAAGATAACTATTCTATTTCTTATGATGACACCTGTGCCTCCGATCTCCGATGATCATTACAAAGAATGCTATGATATAGGTTCTAACTATCCTTATGAAACTTGTCATAGTCATGATTGGGTTACCAAAAACAATTCCCTTAATATGCAACTTGTTTACCATGTTCAAATTCTTGATAATAATCCTGCTCCAATTACTATTAATGAGAATAACTCTTCTTATGCCAAAATTAATGATACTTCTATGCATATGAACCATGATAAGCATGTTTTAAGTGATGGGTATATTGTGGATTTCATCAATGATGCTACTGAAAGTTATTATGAGAGAGGGAAATATGGTTATATGCATCGTAATAATATTAAGTTTCCCCTCTTTATGTTGAGAATCTGGAAGTTACTCGTGTTTTATCCTCTTATGCTTGTCACTTTGTTCTTCATGAATTCATTTGTGTACAAGATTCCTCTTCATAGGAAGCATGTTAGACTTAAATTTGTTTTGAACTTGCCTCTTGAAGCTCTCTTTTGCTTCAAATACTATTTCCCGCGAATGGATTATTAAAACTGCGAGCCCATCTTAATGGCTATAAAGAAAGAACTTCTTGGGAGATAACCCATGTGCTATTTTGCTACAGTACTTTGTTTTATATTTGTGTCTTGGAAGTTGTTTACTACTGTAGCAACCACTCCTTATCTTAGTTTTGTGTTTTGTTGTGCCAAGTAAAGCCGTTGATAGAAAAGTAAGTACTAGATTTGGATTACTGCACAGTTCCAGATTTCTTTGCTGTCACGAATCTGGGTCCACCTCCCTGTAGGTAGCTCAGAAAATTATGCCAATTTACGTGCATGATCCTCAGATATGTACGCAACTTTCATTCAATTTGAGCATTTTCATTTGAGCAAGTCTGGTGCCATTTTAAAATTCGTCAATACGAACTGTTCTGTTTTGACAGATTCTGCCTTTTATTTCGCATTGCCTCTTTTGCTATGTTGGATGAATTTCTTTGATCCACTAATGTCCAGTAGCATTATGCAATGTCCAGAAGTGTTAAGAATGATTGTGTCACCTCTGAATATGTCAATTTATATTGTGCACTAACCCTCTAATGAGTTGTTTCGAGTTTGGTGTGAAGGAAGTTTTCAAGGGTCAAGAGAGGAGGATGATATACTGTGATCAAGAAGAGTGAAAGCTCTAAGCTTGGGGATGCCCCGGTGGTTCACCCCTGCATATATTAAGAAGACTCAAGCGTCTAAGCTTGAGGATGCCCAAGGCATCCCCTTCTTCATCGACAACATTATCAGGTTCCTCCCCTGAAACTATATTTTTATTCCATCACATCTTATGTGCTTTGCTTGGAGCGTCTGTGTGCTTTTGTTTTTGTTTTTGTTTGAATAAATTGGATTACATCATGCTTGTGTGGGAGAGAGACACGCTCCGCTGGTTCATATGAACACATGTGTTCTTAGCTCATAATATTCATGGCGAAGTTTCCTCTTCGTTAAATTGTTATATGGTTGGAATTGGAAAATGATACATGTAGTAATTGCTATAAATGTCTTGGGTAATGTGATACTTGGCAATTGTTGTGCTCATGTTTAAGCTCTTGCATCATATGCTTTGCACCCATTAATGAAGAAATACATAGAGCATGCTAAAATTTGGTTTGCATAATTGGTCTCTCTAAGGTCTAGATAATTTCTAGTAAGGTGTTTGAACAACAAGGAAGACAATGTATAGTCTTATAATGCTTGTAATATGTCTTTTATGTGAGTTTTGATGTACTAGTTCATACTTGTGTTTGTTTCAAACAACCTTGCTAGCCTAAAACCTTGTATCGAGAGGGAATACTTCTCATGCATCCAAAATACTTGAGCCAACCACTATGCCATTTGTGTCCACCATACCTACCTATACTACATGGTATTTTTCCGCCATTCCAAAGTAAATTGCTTGAGTGCTACCTTTAAAATTCCATCATTCACCTTTGCAATATATAGCTCATGGGACAAATAGCTTAAAAACTATTGTGGTATTGAATATGTAATTATGCACTTTATCTCTTATTAAGTTGTTTGTTGTGCGATAACCATGTTTCTGCGGGAACGCCATCAACTCATTGTTGAATTTCATGTGAGTTGCTATGCATGTTCGTCTTGTACTGAAGTAAGGGCGATCTACACCGAGTTGAATGGTTTGAGCATGCATATTGTGAGAGAAGAACATTGGGCCGCTAACTAAAGCCATGATTCATGGTGGAAGTTTCAGTTTGGACAAACATCCTCAAATCTCTAATGAGAAAAGAATTAATTGTTGTCAAATGCTTAAAGCATTAAAAGAGGAGTCCATTATCTGTTGTCTATGTTGTCCCGGTATGGATGTCTAAGTTGAGAATAATCAAAAGCGAGAAATCCAAATGCGAGCTTTCTCCTTAGACCTTTGTACGAGGCGGCATAGAGGTACCCCTTTGTGAAACTTGGTTAAAGCATATGTATTGCGGTGATAATCCGGGTAGTCCAAGCTAATTAGGACAAGGTGCGGGCACTATTAGTATACTATGCATGAGGCTTGCAACTTGTAAGATATAATTTACATGATACATATGCTTTATTACTACCGTTGACAAAATTGTTTCATGTTTTCAAAATAAAAGCTC
>NC_061514.1:146863470-146895332 GCF_022539505.1 Lolium rigidum
TGCCGGTTTTGCGCTAAGTTTCTAAGATAAAGTTTTGCGCCGAGAACAAGGTTCTTAACCCGAAACTCGGGATCGGCGCGGTGCGGTTTTGCGCTAAGTTTTTAAGCTAAGTTTTGCGCTAAGAACAAGGTTCTTAACCCGAAACTCGGGGATGGCAGAGTGCCGGTTTTGCGCTAAGTTTTTAAGCTAAGTTTTGCGCTAAGAACAAGGTTCTTAACCCGAAACTCGGGGACTAGCAGTGCCGGTTTTGCGCTAAGTTTTTAAGCTAAGTTTTGCGCTAAGAACAAGGTTCTTAACCCGAAACTCGGGGACTGGCAGTGCCGGTTTTGCGCTAAATTTTTGAGCTAAGTTTTGCGCTAAGAACAAGGTTCTTAACCCGAAACTCGGGGACTGGCAGTGCCGGTTTTGCGCTAAATTTTTAAGCTAAGTTTTGCGCTAAGAACAAGGTTCTTAACCCGAAACTCGGGGACTGGCAGTGCCGGTTTGGCGCTAAGATTTTAAGTTAAGTTTTGCGCTAAAAGCTGCGCTCTCACCACAAAACTCGGGGACTGGGAAGATAGACAAGAGAGAAACCGGCACAAAACTAAAGAAAAGATAGATTAAATCCGGAAGCAAGGAAACCGGTAGCAATTAAGAAAAGTTAGAAAAGCGTACCATCAAGTTGTTCGTGGCGTCATACCACGCGATGTCAAGCTCTTTCACGGCGCTGCGGAGCCGCATGAAGTGCTCCTCGGACGACCGGTCCCCAACTGGATCAGGTGCCGGCAGCCTGTCCTTGCCCAAGCCGCGGGTCGCCGGAGTCATGTCCGCGGCGTTCCACTTCTCGGCGTAGGGCAGGAGATGCCCCAAGTCCCGGCCTTGGCGTTTGAACTCAGTTATACGGCCAAGAAGACCGGTGGCCTTCGTGGCGGTATCCCTGGCGGCCTTGGAGACGTGCAGCACCAGAGGCTGCTGACCGCCAGAAGGGGCGCTGGAGGCCGTCGCCTTCCCCTTGATGAGCTTGGAGGACTTGGGCGGCGGCGCGCTAGGAGCGGCCCCGAGAGGTTTGGCGCGAGGAGCACCTGGCGGCGGCATGAGGATCGTTCGTGGAGACTGGGGAGCGCTGGGCGCGTCACCCGGTTTGGAGCCTTCCGGCACGGAAGATTCCGGCGCGGAAGTTGTTGTCTTTTCAAGGACGGGAGGAGCTGGAGGCTCCGCCCGCCCGGCAGCTTCTTCTTCTCCGGCGCCGATGTTGCTGGCGCCGGTATCCTGGGTCTCTGGAGGGAAGGATGGATCCTCCTCCGTGCGGTGATCCGATGATGAAGGGGCCGCACGCCCCGAGCTTTGTTGTGCCCCCGAAAGGGAGGCAGAGGTGTTACCGGCACCAGGTGGTGCCGGGCTTGAGCGAGGAGGAGGGTTGAAGTCCTTGCGGAGTCTTCGAGCCCGATTGTCTTGGGCCAAGCTTGAGCGCAGGGCTGAGAAAAAGAGAGAAAGACGGTTAGAAAAGAGAAACCGGAAAAAGAACTTGGCGAAAAAGAGGCAAGCCGGAAAATGAGTAACTTACCCGGAAGAGGTTGGCATCGCCTTGCGCCCATAGCGACGCATGCCCACCTGCTTCTCCCCCACGGGCTCGGTCCGGAAGCGCTTGGAGGGAGGGGCCTGGCTGCCACCGGCATCAGATGCCGGCTGCTTGTTCTTTTGGCCCTGGGCCATGAGTTTGTCCACAAACTCAGAGCCCGCCTCGGCACGCAGGGGCGGCACGCGCTCATGGATCTATGGAATGAATATGGCTAAGAAACAGGTTGCAGGAAAGCGGTAACAAAAAAGTAAAAGAAACCGGAAAGGAAGATACCTCAAGCATGCTCAGGTCATCTGAGGACCCGGTTGGCTTTGGCGGAGACCGGCCAAGGTGCGCAGCCGGAGTCTTGCCCATCTTAAGATCCTTCCAGAAGATGTAGGGATCCGGGTCGAAGGAGTCGAGGGCGCGTTTCTGGCAAGGTCCTCGCCGCTCTGCTTCAATGAGGGGGAAGCAGTCCTTGGCCTGAAACATGAAAAAAGAAGATTAGCAAGAGCAAAAAGCTACCGGCCAAGAACAACCCCAATCGAAGAAGCCCTTACTTCTTGGGTTGGAGGGTTAGTAGTGCTGAGGGGAAGGAGGCCCCATTCCCAATCAAATGGCATAGCAGTTTGGCAAATCTGCTTAGCCTTGCGAACGACATCCTTCTTGCTAAGCGGACGGCCTGTGATCTTGGTAGGATCGGCTGGGCCATACATCTCGCTCATCCTATGCGCGCGGCGCTTCAGAGGAAGCACCCGGTGTGAAATAAAGGTGCGGATGATGTCATCCGAGCAGATGTTGGTCTCCTTCTTCAAAGAGGCCAAGAAGCGTACCACCCGGCTAGTTTCAGCATGATCAGACTTCGGGTTGTAGCTCCAGTTGGTCCTGCTGGGAGGCCCCGCTTCGAAAGAAGGAAGATCGATAAGATCGGCGACGGCCGGTGTTCTTCACGTAGAAGAAAGTCCCTTGCCACAACCGGCAAGATTCGAGGCCGGAAAACTTAAAAGGGGCTCCCTTGACGGGAGCCGATGATGCAAGACCCGCATTGAACGGGGGTTTGGGTTTAGGAATATCCTTGCCCTGAACGGAATTGATCCGAAGAGCAAAGAAGCGGGCAAACGTCTCACGAGTGGGACGAATGCCGATATAAGCCTCCATGAAGGTGGCGTAGCAAGAGAGGTAGAAGATGGCGTTGCCAGGGAGATGGTGAGGTTGAAGTTTGTAGAAAGCTAAGAACTCACGGAAGAAAGGGGAGGCAGGAAGGCCGAAGCCGCGCTCAAAGTGAGCAAGAAAGACAACATATTCGTCGGGTTCAGGGTCCGGTTCGATTTCGTCGTCGGGAATCCGGCAAGAAACTCCTTCCGGAATCCGTCGAGACCGGTACAACCAATCGATCTCATACTCAGTGACACTGGAGCCCATCCAGGCTCCGCGGGTGATTGGGGAAGGCTCAGCGCCGGATGATTGGCCGGAGCTACCGGATGCTTCGCCAGAACTACTCGCCTCTTGGCTACCGGAAGCTTGGCTAAAGCTACCGGATTCTAGAGGTCCACCGGATTCTTGGTGGCTACCGGATCCCCGCTGGTTGCCGGAATCGGTCTCCATCGGATCCGGAGCGTTGGATCCACCGGGAGATTGATCACGGTGTCTAACGGAAGGGGAAGAAGAAGAAGATGCGGAGGAGGATTCGTCAGACATTGAATGGGAAGGTGAAAAAACAGAAATCCCACACTTGAACCCCGCGTGAAGATCTACGAGTAAGAAGAAAACCAAAGAAAAAAGAGGAAATAAGAACACCGACGACCCAAGATCTGAATAGCAAGCAAACAGCGAGCAAAGCAAGATTGGTACCAACCTGGAGCGGCGCAGTCGCTGAGGAAGGTGTTCACCGGTGTTGGAGCGGACCTGCGGTCCCGGATGAGCTCCGCCGACGGCGAGGCGGAGAAGCCCGCGAAGAAGCGTGAATGCTGCGGGCGCGGTGGAACTGCTGCTAGAGCTTCCCCCACAGCGAAGTCCGGCGGAGGCAAGGCGTGAGTTCGTCGGGCGCCGGAGTTGGAGCAAGCGACGGCGGACGAAGAGCGGCGGAGGCACAGAGGCGAGGAGCACTGTGCGCGAAGGAAGAGGAATGCGAAGAAGAGGAAGAAGAAGGGGCAGTTGTGCTTATAAAGGAGAGAGAAGATGGGCTCAAAACCGCCGGGCTGCGACGGTTCGCGCCGCGGGCCGCCACGTGGCGAAGAGGTACACGCGAGAAGAAAGGTGGCCACACGGATGCGCACACGGGATCCAGAGCAGTTAGTGGGATCCGCAGTGGTGCATTAAATAGGCGCGCGGGAGTCGAAACGAAGTGACAACTGACACTGCTACGACAGTCACAGTGCGCATGTCAGCGACGAGCGCGGGGGCCAAAATATTCTCGACACCGCCGAGGAAGTATTTAATGACCATAGATGCCGGAGGATAAGATACCGGATAACACCTTAAGGAGAAGAGATAGCGATGATCTGGGCAAAGATGCTGGATCCAAGTCTAAGGACGGATGGATTAAACCGGTATCCTGAAAAGAAAGAACCTGGCATTGTCTGTTGGATAAGATCCGCCAGACTATACCAGCTTCGGGGACTAATGTTGGGGGGATGACCCCCGGTATGCCAAAGGCATGCCAAACCGGATGGTTTGAGCCATCAAGATACCGGTTTAATGTTCGTACCGAACTAAAGGATAAGAGTTTAGCTAAGTGGAGCTAAGCCGGTATCCCCAAGAGGGTATACCGGAATCAAGTAAGAAGATACCGGGACCTCCCGGAAGGACGAGCAGGTCGGCGGGACTGGTCAAAGATTCTCTCCGAGCTAGAAGACAAAGATGAGCTAAGCAAAGTAACTTTAGACGAAGGGCTGACGATAAAGAGAAGGATGGCGGTCAAAGAAGCCGGAGGACGTCGGCGCCACGATTAAAGAGGACTCCGGTGTCATCTATGATTAAAGTAGCTTTGTAAAGTAGTTTGTCTAGTCAAAGATGCCATTAGGGTTTCTTCCAGGGTAAGCCACCCTCTCCCCTATATAAGGAGAGGGGGTACTGCCTCCTACAGGCGCGAGACCACAGAGAGATCAGTGAACAAGAACTTGTAACCATGTTGAGATCAATGAAGCTAGCGAACTAGTAAAGAGTTCTTCCTCTTGTTTCTCTTCTTGTGTACCGACCTTTGGTTGTGTTCTTGAGGAAAGCATCCGGAAGTTCTTCCCATCTAATCGCAAACCCTCCCCCGAATCCTCATACGTCCATTCGGCCCCAACTTAAGCCATCCTATGGCATCTGTTTGTTCACCACGACGACAGTTAGTACCGGAAAATGCATCAAAATGATATAAAGTGTATATAAAACATGTGAGTATTGTCATAAAACTAGCATGGAACATAAGAAATTATAGATATGTTTGAGACGTATCACATGTCTGTCTTGTCTTCCACTCCCACGATGTTTCTTTTCCCTGAAAGAACAATGTGGCGCTTTGGATCATCGCATGATGTACTAATCGTTTTCTTATCTTTCCGTTTCCTCGGTTTGCTACTCATGTCCTTCACATAGAAAACCTGAGCGAAATCTTTGGCTAGGACGAATGGTTCGTCTAGGTAACCAAGATTGTTGAAATCCACCATTGTCATTCCGTATTGCTGGTCCACCTTTACCCCACCTCCTGTTAGCTTGAACCATTTGCACCGGAACAAAGGGACCTTAAAGGAGGGTCCATAGTTCCCATATCTCCTCTATGTAACCATAATATGTGACCTTTTGCCCATTCTCGGTTGCTGTATCAAAGCGGACACCACTGTTTTGCTTGGTGCTCTTTTTATCTTGGGCGATCGTGTAAAATGTATTCCCATTTATCTCGTACCCTTGGAAAGTCGTTATAGTCGAAGATGGTGTCTTGGCCAACACGTACAGCTGATCTCCAACATCATTGTCATTCATTAAATGTTTTCTCAACCAACTGCCGAAAGTCTCTATATGGGCCTTTCTAATCCAGGATTCAGGCTTCCCCGGGTTGTCCGAGCGTAAAATATTCTTGTGTTTCTCGAAGTACGGAGCCACCAAGCTGGAATTGGTCAGAACTGTGAGGTGTGCTTCAGTCATAGGATGGCCGTCCATACATATCGTTGATTTCCTTCCGATCGTGCCTTTTCCACTTAGTCTCCCCTCGTGCCGCGATTGAGAAAGACCAATCGGCTTAAGGTCAGGAACGAAGTCAACACAAAACTCAATTACCTCTTCATTTCCATAGCCCTTGGCGATGCCTCCTTCTGGCCTAGCACGGTTACGAACATATTTCTTTAATACTCCCATGAACCTCTCAAAGGGGAACATATTGTGTAGAAATACAGGACCGAGAATGGAAGTCTCTCCGACTAGGTGAACCAGGAGGTGCGTCATAATATTGAAGAAGGATGGCGGGAACACCAACTCGAAACCGACAAGACATTGGACCACATCGTTCTGTAACCGTGGTAGATCTTCTGGATTGATTACCTTCTGAGAGATTGCATTGAGGAATGCACATAGCTTCACAATGGCTACTCGAACATTTTCCGTAGGAGCCCCCTCAAAGCAATCGGAAGCAATTGCGTCATAACCACGTGGTAGTCGTGAGACTTCAGGTTTTGGAACTTTTTCTCCGCCATGTTTATTATTCCCTTTATATTCGACGAGAAGCCAGACGGGACCTTCATACTGCTAATGATTCAAAAAAGATGACCTTCTCTTCTTTGGTAAGAGCGTAGATGGCACGACCTTGAAACCATTCCGGATGCCGGTCATCAGGGTCTTTCAAATGTTACTGGTCATGTCTTGCTTCCTTTGTATCATTTGTCTTCCCATACACGCCCAAGAAGCTTAGCAGGTTCACGCAAATATTCTTCGTAACATGCATCACGTCGATTGCAGAGCGGACATCTAGGAATTTCCAATATTCTAGCTCCAAAATATAGATTTCTTCTTCCACATGGGTGCGTGCCCGTCAGCTCCCTGCGGAACTGATTGTCCGCCAGGACCCTTTCCAAAGATGACTTTCAAATCCTTGACCATATCAAATGCGTCAGCACCAGTACGTTTCGCAGGCTTAGGCCGGTGATCTGCCTTGCCGTTGTAATGCTTGCCTTTCTTTCTTACGTTATGATGTCGGTGAAGAAATGGACGATGCCCCAGGTACACGTTCTTCTTACAATTTGGCAAATATATACTTTCAGTCTCATGTAAGTAGTGCGTGCATGCATTGTATCCCTTATTTGTCTGTCCCGAAAGGTTACTAAGAGCAGGCCAATCGTTGATGGTTACGAAAAGCAACGCTCGTAGGTCAAATTCCTCTTCTTTGTGCTCATCCCACACACGTACACCAGGTCTGCCCCACAACTGTAAAAGTTCATCAACTAATGGCCTTAGGTACACATCGATGTCGTTGCCGAGTTACTTCGGACCTTGGATGAGCACTGGCATCATAATGAACTTACGCTTCATGCACAACCAAGGAGGAAGATTGTAGATGCATAGAGTCACGGGCCAGGTGCTATGGCTGGAGCTCTGCTCGCCAAAAGGATTCATGCCATCTGTACTTAGACCAAATCTTATGTTCCTTGCGTCAGCTGCAAAATCTTTGAACTCTCTGTCGATCTTTCTCCATTGCTTTCCATCTGCGGGGTGTCTCAACTCCCCGTCCGACTTACATTCCTCTTTGTGCCGTCGCAACAACTTGGCATGCTCTTTGTTCCTGAACAGACGTTTCAACCGTGGTATTATAGGAGCATACCACATCACCTTGGCGGGAACCCTCTTCCTGGGTTTCTCGCCCTCAACATCGTCACCAGGGTCATCGCCTCGATCTTATAACGCAATGCAGTGCATACCGGGCATTCATTCAAATTCTCGTATTCACCGCGGTAGAGGATACAGTCGTTAATGCATGCATGTATCTTCAGAACCTCTAAACCTAGAGGGCAGACAACTTTCTTTGCTTCGTACGTACTGGCGGGCAACTCGTTATTCTTTGAAAACATATTCTTCATCTTTTTCTGCAAATTTTCAAATCCTGAGTCAGATAGACATTCCTGTGCCTTCCATTTCAGCAAATCCAGTGTGCAGCCCAGCTTTTTCAGACCATTATCGCATCCGGGGTAAAGTGACTTTTTGTGATCCTCTAACATGCGATCCAAATTCTTCCTCTCCTTTTCAGTTTCGCAGCCTCTTCGTGCATCAGCAATTGTCCGACCAAGATCATCAGCGGGCTCATCACGTGCCTCTTCTTCACCTTCCCCTTCACCTTCCCCTTCACCTTCCCCACCTTCAGCATCCTCCATGAAAGTATCACCGAAATGACCAGGATAGTTGTCATCGATGATATCATCCCCTTCTTCATCTTCTTCCATTATAACCCCTCTTTCTCCATGCTTGGTCCAACAATTATAGCTTGGCATGAAACCGTGCCGAAGCAGGTGCAGGTGAACTTCTCTTGAGGAAGAGTAACCCTTCTGATTCTTACAGCCAACACATGGACAGATAACAAAACCCCCATGCTTGTTCGCATTAGCCACTACGAGAAATTCTTTCAAACCCGTAGTCAACTCACCGGAGAGTCGGTTACCATACATCCATTGCCGATTCATCTGCATTATTATTATATAAAGTATATAATTAACCATCATGCATTTGTTAAACTAACTAGCTAGAAATAATAGAAATTAAACAATGAACTACACACATGCATATTTTATCAATGACACATGAAAGGTTCAAATTGCTAACCGCGATCGAGGAGGAAAAATAAATGAGAAAGCTCAGGTGTGGCTCGGACACTTCATATCATATTTGTTTCATGCTCTCGGGCATTTCATCGAACACCTTATGTGCATAAGAGGAACCAAAAGCAAACCCACCACCCCTTGTGAAGATTGTGAAGAGAAGTGGCACCAAATGGCTAAGTGAAGTGAGCTGAGCTGCCTTTTATAGGGATGGGTCTTTAGTCCCGGTTGGCCTAGCCAACCGCGACTAAAGCTCCTCCCGTCCACCAGCTGGCAACCGAGCACGCTGGGATCAGGTCTTTAGTCGTGGTTCGCCTCCCGAACCGCGACTAAAGACCCCTTTAGTCGCGGTTCCTATATTTTGGGGACTAATGGGGGCGGATGGAAGTCTCTTTTTCTACTAGTGAGTGATGCTTCGTCCCATATTGCCATGAGAGTCTAAGATTCTTCTTAGAAGCTGGGTTGTATCTTTTTGTTTTATGTCGGCATCGCTCCTGGGCATCGTCAACAACAATATTGTTTCCTTCGATAAACTCTTCTTTTGAGTCTTTGCAAGCAACCGTCTTCCTGAATAAGGGTGGTGTGCCCGCTAATATGATTGGAGAGATTGTCAATCTTCGTGTATGCAACGATCTTCTATCGCAGTGATTCAATGAGGTTTGATCATCTGCAGGTCTTAGCTGGCACTTTGGTGGTTGAATTTCTCGTTGTTGTCCATCGCCAACGTGAGCTATGGTGGCGCAACGACAACGAGTATGCTCGCTATGTCGCCAAATTTTAGGCATATAATCATGGTTAGTCTTGGATGTAATCTTATCTTTATTAAGGATTGTTTCAATGTCGATGGCTCTAGTTACCTGATGTTCTCTTGATCTATTATAGGCCAAAAGAGGGTTATTAATTTGGCAAACAACTATAGGTGCAGTATTTACTATCATCCCTGCAGACTATAAGGGAATCAAGTACTCATCCAAGCGAAAAGGATGTCTCACATTATTTAAATTTGCATGTATCTATACATTAAATAGTGTCTATATACATTTAAATTTAAATGGAGACAAATGAGAGAAATATTTTTCAGAATAGAGGGAGTAGCTAAAATATGTAAAATCAGCACAACAAGATGAGATTTCAAGAATAAACGGCAATGCCATCACGTTTTTATATCACGACACTGCTACTTAAAATCTCACGATCAGCTATTTGATCGAGTTTGGGAGAGTAGCGCACGGAAGTAAACCCAAGGGTGGAAAGGAGACCGTCACCGAGACAATCAAACGAGGCGAAGATACGGACAACAACATATGTGTTGTTGATGCATGATTCCTTACCTACTTTGCTCCTTTGTTCTGTGAGGTTCGCTACCTGGAGCAACATAAAACATGGGTTCTTTGTCATGACCCATGACTTGAAAATTTTGTTCTAAGATGTCGAAATCAGATTAGCAATGACATGTACACAACACCGAACGTGGTCGTCGCCTTATACACAGCATCGCTTCCAGCATTATTAAAATCGAATGGAGTGTCCATTTCTTTTAGGTGGTCGAATGGATTATGTAAAACATAACATGAATCAACAACAGATATGTATGTATCCACGGTCAAACAAAATATTTGAGACCAATCAGTCAGTGCCACATCTACTCCGACACAATAGCCATGCGAGCATGTGGCTAATACAACCTGATTAATTGGCAGGTAGGTGCAAAAGAAGAAATATGTCGCTAACAGCGACATCAATTATATCCTAGACGGATTGTATATGCGTGCAGATGATAAAGAGGGTGACAGAGGCATGAGAATCTTTGAATGACCAAAGGTAGGTCGCAACTGCAGGAGATGTACCTGGTCCGAGCTATATCGTGTCGCGTGGACAACTCTACCAGCCGTACAATTATAGGCCACGCACTGTAGCATTGGTCGTTTCTAACTTTGCTCAAAAGTCAGGAAAGACTGGAAGCAGGTGTGTTCGCATGAACATGACAAGTTACTTTCTCAGTTCATGACCATCATCAAAGGAAATATTTGGGTTAAGTGCTGTAGGGAATTCGCAAAATCATAATGCGCAAATTCCCATGCCTCATCAAAGCAGAGATTTGGAACATCCTTGGGTAAAAGCATCTCCACCGGTGCCCCCCAAATAGGCGCCGACAGGGGCGTCGGCACAACATCCTCTATTTGGAAATGTTGTTCCCACACCAGCGTCTTCATACGACGGTCGGCTAGCATCTTTTGAGCAGAAATTTGGTGCCGGCGCCCCCAATCGAAGCCCTTAACATAGGAACCCTTTCGGGAGTGCCGATGCTTTTATGGGGCTTCAAAACATGCCACAACTTTTTGGGAAGCATCGGTGCGGACGCTTTCTCTCACTAGAATCTCAATAGAACTATTGTAAGCTCTATTAGAAGCGTCGGTGGAGATGCTCTAAGGAGTTCATGGCTAGGGAGCACCTTAACTTCCTGGAGCTACATGAAATTATTAAGAGTCTTTCACTGACGGGGAGCTTTTAAGTGTAGACCCACGAGGCCGTTACAATTGGCGTTCACACTAGTGGAAAACTGCTCTTTTGCACCGGTTCAAAAAGCCCATATGCACCGGATGGCCAACCGGTGCAAACCATCCGGTGCAAAAGCCCCCCCCCCCCTTTGCACCGGTTCTGTTACAAACCGGTGCTAAAGGGGGCACCACGTGGCCGTCTGTGGAGCGCCTGGCGGGGGACCTTTTGCACCGGTTCGTAAATACGAACCGGTGCAAAAGGGTTGTGCCGCGGCAAGATTTTGGTGCCATTCCCTGCCGCGGTAGACTCTGCCGCGGCAGGAATTTTCACTAAAACGCTGCCGCGGCAGACTCTGCCTCCATTCGAAACACGGTATAATATTAATGCAAACAATTCAAATATATATATAGGAAACCATTGTATTACATATATCGATCAAAGTGACACACGTTCATGCATATATATATATGTCTACATCAACTTTGATATTGGCGGTTGTCCACATAGTGTTCTCCATCTGGAGCTATGACTTGCTCAAGTAAGAACCCCGCCAGTTCTTTTTGAATTGCTCGTACACGCTCTGTTGCTAGAAGACCGTCCCGCAACCGTTGGATCTAATAATTTGGAGAAGGTACGATGGTCAGTATATATATATGTGTGTATGTGAATGAAACACAAGGTGATAAAATAAAGCCATGAATGTTGTTTAATTACTTACATCAAGTTGTTCCAAAATGTCCCTCACATGATGGGTATTCTGGCGGATGAACTCGCAAACGTAGAACCCGCATAAATTATTCCCATCCTCTTGCCTCAAGCACTTTACGAGAACAAAGTTCAATCAAAATAATATATATATAATCAAGGATGATAATAATTGTATTGAAACTAGAATCAAAGAGATGCGCGGCCTAGCCAGTAGTACTTACCGGTACATGTTTTATTCGAAGTTCTTTATTCTTTAAACCCGGAGCTTTGTTGGTGAACCGTTTCCAAGCCTTGTGGAGGATATCAGCCATGTACCCCCACGCCTCAAGGGGTTTACTCTTCGAGTCCATGACTTCTACTATCCCGGTGTCGGGTTCAATGACTAGCAGGATATAGTGAAACCTGCGGACACACACATATATATATATATGCATAACTCATCAATTACACTTAACACATGGATTAAGCGAAAAAGATTTAATGTGTGAAGAGAGTAACACTCACGCGAAGTTGTAAGGAAATAGTATTGCCCTTTTGTATGAGTTTTTCCTTAAGACATGTACCAAGTTATTCTCCGTGTCCTTGGGAGAGTTGTCGACAGTATACCCATTCACGGTATATGGGTCAACGAACCCAAGATCATAGATTTGCCCCTTGCGGCATTCGCAAATCTTCATTCTGCATAATACAGTGAGAGTATGGTTATATGCATGCAATAATGGACGAGCCGCGGTAGAGACTTAATTACATAAATAATACTTACAGACAGTATGCACTCAGCAGAGATTTGTCGAGGGCGTCTTGGTTGAATAACTGAAATAATTCACAAAATTCGATGTTCATCACGTCAGTTCGCCCGTAGTTCTCATCTCTTATTGCCACCATGATCCAGTTCTGGCCGTCCTTACATGCATCCAAGTACCAATTATGTAGTCTTCGCAGCTGTGTTGATAGATTAGCCAACTCCGCAGCTCTGACAAGAGGTTCCCCGTATGTGTAATGGTATGCTAATTGGACATCGTCCGTGTCCATGAATTCGATGCGGATTAAGTACTCAGGAATACTCATACCGGCCGCATCTGCCTCATCTTTGTATAGTTTTACCATCGTTGGATCAAGGCACGCTAGGACATCGGGATACACTTGGAGCGGGGGCACGAGTTTTTCTGGGCTCCAAGCTGTGGAACTGGTTTCCCATCTACCTTACTTTTTTCCCACCGCTCTCTTGCTAACACATTTGACTTGCGAATAGACCGGTCATAGTTCGATGAAAGACTTGGCTCAGGTTGATGAAGGTTCTTCAGCAGTTTCAACTTCTTTTCCGGAGATATAGCTGGCTCCGGCTCAAGCCGGGGCTTTTAAGTTTCAACATTTGTTGCTTGTGCTTGTTCAGCCTACGATCTTGGCATTTTCCTCAATCGTATAGTCATAAGGTCTCTTGGGAGCAACCTTAGGCACTCTTGGGAGGGGCTCTTGTTTGCGTCTCGGTGATTTGTTACGACTCAGCTGTGTCATAGCGGTCCGGCTAATTTTCCTCTTATACTTGGGCGGCGGAGAAGGCTCACGTGCCGGCGGGGAAGGCTCACGCGCCGGCGGGGAAGGCTCAGGCGCCGGCGGGGAAGGCTCACGCGCCGGCGGGGAAGGCTCAGGCACTGGAGACGGCTGCATCGGTGGAGAATGCTGGCTCGGTGGAGACCTTGTTGGCGCCTTCCAACCCGGAATCACAATGAATTCCTTTCGCCATAGAACTGTAGTGTTCTTGGCCTCTCCCAGCTCTAGCAAATCCCCTTCACCGGCAGGGTGGTCAAGCCTCAGCGGCCCATACCCATCCATAACTTGATCCACATAACCTTGGCAGGAACCCTCTTCCTAGGGGGCTGGCCCTCAACATCACCAGGGTCATCTCGCCTGATCTTATACCGAAGTGCAGTGCATACCGGACATTTTTCCAAATTTTCATACTCAGCGCGGTAGAGGATGCAGATCATTAATGCATGCATGTATCTTCAGCACCTCTAATCCTAGAGGGCGGAGAACCTTCTTTGCTTCGTACGTACTCGTCGGGCAATTCGTTATTCTTTGGAAACCTCCTCTTCATTATTTTCAGTAACTTCTCAAATGGCTTGTCACATATACCAGCCTCTGCCTTCCATTGCAGCAACTCCAGTGGTGGCACCGAGCTTTGTGTTGCCATCTTCGCAATTTAGGTATAACTTCTTTTTGTGATCATCTAACATGCCCTTTAACTTTCGCTTCTCGTTTTCTCGTTTCGCATCTCTGTGTGCATCGGCGATGGCCCGACGAAGATCATCATCAACGGGCTCATCTGATGCCTCTTCATCTTGATCACCTCCTCCTGCATCTTCATCTTCATCATGCCCTGTTGCAGTATCACCGTAGTTAGGGTACATATGATCATCCTCTTCTTCTTCGTCGTCGTCTTCCATCATAACCCCTCTTTCTCCATGCTTGGTCCAACAATTATAGCTGGGCATGAAACCTTTCCAAAGCAGGTGTGAGTGAATGACTTGCCATTCAGGGTATTGCTTCAAGTTATGGCAATCAACACATGGACAACACATAAAACCATCCGCCCGTGGGTTTTCCCGAGCCACACGGATAAATTCTTCCGAGCCCGATCCGAACTCGGGTAGACGTCGGTCAACGTACATCCATTGCCGCCGGTTCATCTACATCAAATAATTAATTAAGTTTATCAATAAACAATTACAAAACATCATAATATTTATAAATAGTGGAAATTAGCACCGTACAAATGAAAGGGTTAAGTTGTTCCTTAAACCTTGATCGAGGAGGAAAGAAAGAGGAGAAAGCTTAAGTGTCGCTCCGGCACCTCATCTCATTTTTGTTGGGTGTAAAATCAAGCGGCATCACTCTCTCACACATTTCATCGAGCACCTTATGTGCATGCCAAAGAGAAGCAACTTAGCACTCAACACACACACCTTCTCCTAGCAAAAATGAAGTGAGTGGGCTGTTTGGCCGGGTAGCTGAGCTGAAATAGGGCTGGGGACCTTTAGCACCGGTTCGTGTTACGAACCGGTGCAAATGGTCTATCTTTTGCACCGGTTCGTAACACTAACCGGTGCTAAAGGTTCCTCGGCTGACACGTGCCTGGCGACAAACCTTTAGCACCGGTTCGTGTTACGAACCGGTGCAAAAGATAGATCATTTGCACCGGTTCGTAACACAAACCGGTGCAAAAGGTCCCTCGGCCGGCTGCTCCCCACGAACCGGTGCTAATGACCCCTTTTAGCACCGGTTCGTGCCGAATCCGGTGCAAATGACATCTGGGGCAAAAAACCAAAGCCCTTGTTTCTACTAGTGTCAATTACAGTGTCGGGGCGTTCAAGGAGTATGTTGATGGGGCCAGAAGACACCTTTGAGGTGCCTGTAACACCTAAGTCGGGGCGCTAGGAGCTAGCCAGGCTGGTCTAGGCGATGTGCCTCACCGCGCGCCGCTCGTGGAGATCTGGTGGCGACGGTCGCCCCGCAGGGGTTGCCGGGGCTCCCCGTCGGAGGACAGCAGCTCCTCGCCGAGACGACCAGGGGTCGGTCCCGGCGGGAGAAGGGTTGGAGCCGGCGCTTCAACAGCTTCGCTCTCCTCGCCGACGAGGGCGTCGAGGAGGCATAGGTGGTTTCGGTTTGTGAGGATGACGAGCTCCGGCTCACCGCGATGTTCGGGGCGCGAGGAAGTTGGGGGATTTCCTTTCGCCGGAGCTGGTGTCGGCGATGGCCGTCCGTGAGCGAGCGGGCTCGCCGGTCGAGCGCCCTCGCAGCGCGTTGTCTGAGGTGGGCTCGCAGGTTCCGTCTCTCTCGCCGCCGGCTGCGGTGGGAACCGAGCTTGGCGGGACTTTCTCAATCTGCAGGACTTCCCGCCGCTGCGCGCGGCCGCGTTTCCGCCCTCTCCGGCGGTGGTGCTCATTGGGCAAGTCCCTGTCGTTCTCGCCCCGTCGGGCGCGCCGCCGCTCGCCGGGGTGCCGCTCCCCGATCTAGGGTTTGGGGAGTGCGTGGCGTCCCCGCTCCTGGGCCGCGGTGAGGCTTCCCTTGGGCCGCTGGGTCTTGGGCCTCTTGGGCCTTTGGGCCTCTCTAGCACGGGAGCTACCGCGGATGTCCGCCACCTGTCCCAGGGAAGCAGTTGTTCGGTCGGGATCACTCCGCTGAGGGATTTTGACGATCCTACCCCTCGGCCGCCCATACTTAAGTGGATTTGGCTGCCTCCAGAAACCCTAGCGCCCCATTTAGGTTTCCCAGCCGCACCTCGTGACCTAGACAGCTTGAGAGGGAGACCGAAGGAACTGACCACCGTGACTGACCCAACCACCGGCCACAGATCCTTCCGCCTCGCCGCCATGGATCGTGACTGGCGCGGGGGAAATCGGGGCAAGAGGAACTTCGAGGATTTCTCCGGGACGGCGGGCCGTCGCCGGGATCACCTCGTATGACATCCTTGCCCCGGCGTATGACATCCTTGCCCCGGCGTATGACATCCTTGCCCCGACGAAGTGGGACCGCCTCGACAGGGAGCAGGAGGAGCAGCGCCGTCAACAACAGGAAAGAGCATCCACTGTCCAGCGCCGCCGCGAAGATGACTGGTATGCGCGCAACCCGCCGCTTCCCCCTCCCCCTCCGATGAACGCGCGGGGGCGCGACTCCTCTCGAGGGGCGGGGTAGCGCCGCTTTCGGCCTTCCCAGACCGATTCGCAAGGGGCGGATCCATCAGCGTCGCCCCTTGTCGTGGTATCGTCACGGCATATGCCATAGGGTGGCTAATCGAAGGGGCTCCTGAGAGATCTCACGGCGGTATCCGGAAGCGGGTATGGGCACTAGCGACACGGCGACGTACCCAGGTTCGAGGCCCTCCGGTGGAGGTAAAACCTCTACTCCTGCTAGGAGTGTATATGGTAATCACACAAGTACAATGGTGCTCCTAGAGCTGTATCCGGTTGGCCC
This sequence comes from Lolium rigidum, assembly GCF_022539505.1. Classification (NCBI taxonomy): domain Eukaryota; kingdom Viridiplantae; phylum Streptophyta; class Magnoliopsida; order Poales; family Poaceae; genus Lolium; species Lolium rigidum. Next base: position 146,879,971 of record NC_061514.1, read on the forward strand.
CGAGAGGCTAAGGGAGACGATGGTCTCTCTCACGGGCAGCGCCGTAGGTAGGTGAAAGCAATAAGTGTTCGGTCGTCCCCGCACGAGAGGGGTAGTGCGGCTTATATAGGCACCGGCACTTTACATATAAGACCCTATAGTCTACCGGCCGGCTTGGCCGGCTTCGGCTTCCGCTCCTTCCCGAGGCGGTGACGTCGGGAGCCGTTGAGGCGTCATGGCTCTGTCCCATCCGGCTGCCCAGGTCAGCGGTATGGAGAGGAGGTGTCTCCGTCGCCGTCGCCCACCGTAGCCTCGTACGGCGCGTCGTAAGCCATGATGGCCTGTCCGGCGCGCGGCACTATTGCTCCACGGTGCCCCGCGCTTTACGGAAGGTGAAGTCGGCGTGGACTTTGGGAACCCGGATCACCAACCCGGTTCCTTCCAAGGCAAGACTCGCCAGCCTCGAGTCGGTCCGAGGTACAGTGCCCCCGGCCGGATATGGCTTGTAGAAGCCGGCCCAGCCTACAGCATTGGCGGCCGTAGCCGGGCCGACTAGGACCTGGAGCCAGCCCGGCTTCCGGACCAGCCGGCCACGGCGCCGCCCGGCTGCTCCTCGGCCGGCCTTTGCCGCGAGCCGGCCAGTGGCCAGCCGGCCGCTCACCGTCCATTGCCCTACCCGGGGTCTTCCCCCCGACATTAGCCCCCGAAGCTGGCAAGGTCCTGCGTTTAGAAGGACCTAGGCAGGTTTTCCTGGCTTCTTGAATATATTTGACGGCACTTGGAGGGGCCGACTGAGGATTTCCTTTCAGCCGGCTGCGCCCTCATCCGGCTCGTTCTTGCCGGCTGCCTCCAGCCGACAGCTTTTTACACTTGTATAGTTTTTGCTTTCTCGCAGGATATGATGGCGCCTCCGCCTTGCTGATGAATTTTGGTTCGAGTGGAGTTTTTTGTCCGGCTCCGGCTTGCTGCGCGCCGGGGTCTCCGCCGCCTCGGGCCCTGCGCCCGACTTGACCGGTCTGACGCCTGGCCTGGCCGTCGGTTCGTCAGGTCACATCAATGTTCCTCCGGATCCGGTGCGGTAGTGGGCGACGTGGTGTGGCAGTTTCTGGTAACGGTAGCGGTCGTGGGCGACGTTAATGCGCAGAAGATCCGGGCGGCGTGGCCACGATCGCCACGTGGAGGCCAACCGCCCGCCGCGGGAGGCTATAAATGCCGCGGGGAGGGTACCGAGGCGGCACTTGCCCACTTCTCCTTCCTCGCGCTCCCGCCTCCGTCGCTCTCCGCGCGCCCAAGCTCTTCGCTGCTCCGGCGAACGTCCTCCGCCGGCGAACTCCGGCGACCGAAACTCCACCGTTCCGCCGCCGCCGCGCCATCAATCCGGCGCCACGGGGCCGCGCGTCTCGACGGAGCGTCCGCAGCCGCCGCTGTCGCCGCCGCGGTCGCAAGGTTCTTCCTCGCCGTTCCGCCTTTCTTGGTCATCTTCCTCTTCTTCGACCTCGTCAATGGCGTCCCCTAGCGGATCATGGAGGGGCTCCTACATGCGCGAGGATGACATTGAGCGCCTGGTGCGCCTCCGGCAGATCCCGCGGTCGGTGATCACGCGGGAGCCTGGCAAGGAGACGGAGCCCAAGCCGGAGCCCGGCGAGCGCGTCGTTTTCGGCGCGCACCTCGACCGCGGGCTGGGCCTGCCGGCATCAACATTCTTCCGGCGGTTCCTCGACCACTTCGGCCTTCAGCCGCATCACTCGCCGGCCAACGCGTGCGTCCTCTTGAGCTGCTTTGTGGCGTTCATGGAGGCTTACGCCGGCTCGTGGCCCGACATCGATTTCTGGAGCCGGCTCTTCTACCTGAAGGCCCAGACCACCGAAGGCCGCCTGCGGGCTTGTGGCGCCGCCTCGATCTACACTCGGCCTGGTACGCCTTTCCCCAAAATCCCCACCGTTGACTCGGTGAAGAACTGGCAGATGTCGTTCTTCTACGTGCGCAACGACGGGGCGCTCGTCGACCGGATCAATTTACCGGAGTTCAACCCGGCTCCTCCAGTCGGCCGGATCAATTGGAGCCACAACGCCCGCTCGACGGATCCGAACGCCGAGGTGAACCTGCTGTGGGACTTCCTGGCGACAGCCACTGATGGCGGGCTGACTGCCGAGGATCTCCTCTGCACCATCGCTGAGCGCCGGGTGTTGCCGCTCCAGATGCGCTCCCACAAGATCGGGCACATGTCCGGCCGGTTCGATCCGAACCGGACGTCCAAGGCGCCGCTCAACAAGGCCCAGGTGGCCAGCCGGGTGAACCACATCACCAAGGCGAACCTCACGGAGAGCTGGAGCTACGGGCTGGTGCCTCACGACAGGGAGCATCCGCCGGCGCGGGTAAGTCTCATGTCCCTGCCATTTTCCGGCTTGCGGCTGCGAGGCCGACTTCCTTTTTCTTCTGCCGACTTCCGGCTTGTCATATGTTCATGTTTTTTTCTGTCTTTCTAGCTTTTTGAGCGCCAGAACGCCGAGGACGGCGACCTGGCGACGAAGAGGTGGACGCCGGATCTCGTCGATCCGGCCGACCAAGCCGGCGAGCATGCCGGCGACGACGACCTGCCGCAGGCGCCTGATCTAGGCGGCCAGGGGGAGCACAATCCGCCCCTTCACCGCAGCAGCAGGAGGAGGAGGTGGAGCCGGAGACGTCCGGCACGGGGCCCATCCCCGCCGTGCCTCTCGCGTACGAGGCCGCCAAGCACCACGGCGACTTCGGCGCCCAAGGGCACGAAGCGAGCCGGCTCCACCGCCGCCTTGGAGGCGAAGGCGAAGAAGCAGCGCCGGCCGCAGCCGAAGATGGTCCCGGAGAAGGCCGGGTGAGTTCTTTCTCTCTTTTTCTTGTTTGATTCCTTTTCTTTCCTTACTTTTATACTTATTATCTCTCTCGTTTATCCGGCTAGGGCCCCTATCAAGTTTGCCCGTGGCGGCGGCTCCCGGCAAGCTCCGCGCGTTGTGTCGCCGCTTCCCCGCCAGCAGAGGGAGCGGACGCCGCAGCCTTCCTCGCGCGCATCTACACCGCCGCCGCCTGCCGCAGGGGCGCCTTCCTTCGCCGTGCCGCTGGCCTCAGCGCCTGATCGCGGCACGCGGGCTGAGCCGACTCGCCAGGCGACGCTGGACGACATGTTCCCGGGCCGGACTCGTCCTCTGGGCCCAGCTGCTGGGGCTGGTCTGGGAATGCCGCCATCGACCGGAGCCGGAGCCGGCAGCTCCGCACCGCCTGCGACCGGAACCGGAGCCGGGAGGGCTGCGCCGCCCACGATCGGAGCCGGAGCCAGGCCGAGCGTGGTGGTTCCGGGACGAAAGTCCGGAGGAGGCACCTCGGGCGCCGGAGGCGACCGGGCCGGCCGGGCCATCTGCTGCGCCCGGAGCGATGCCACCACCGCAGCCCGACGACGGAGGAGCCGGCCCGACAGAGCCGGCAAGAGACGAGCCGGTGCGCACGGAGGGCGCCGACTCGCGCGCGCTGGTGAGGACGGGGACCCCAACGGCGTCACCGCAAGGCCTGCACGTGGCCAAGGGCGCACTTCTTCTTCAGGTGCCGTCCGCCTCCGACTCCAGCCTCGGCTCGGCTGCCACCATGGAGCAGTGCGTGGCTCCGCGCCGACTCCTACGAGGTGACCAGCCGGGAGGGGAACCCCGGCCAAGCATCGGTGGAGATGTTCTTCTCCAGCCTGCAGGCCAATCTCAAGGCCAGGGCAACCGAGGCCGCGGCTAACGTCGCCAAGGTGGAGGAAGCCAGCAAGGTAAGCTTCGATTGTTTTTGATCTGAATATCATCCTGGTAGCCTTCTGAGGCATGGGCCGGCTGCTTGGAGCCGGCACGGGTTTCGCTTGATTGACTAACTTTTTCTTTTTTCCTTAGGCTGTGGCGGATCGGCGCACCGCTCTGTACAACCGCGTCGTGACCCACTACCACAAGGCCAAGCTGGACCGGGCCGACTTGGCCCGCGAGCTGGAAGCCGCCAAGGGTAAGCTCTATGTTTCCTTCGACTTGATGTCTTGTTTTCTTTCTAATCTTGGTTGGCTGACACTCCTTTCTGGCCGACTTGTAGTTGAAGCCGCCAAGGTCCCGCAGCCGGAGTCGGATCTCCGAGCCGCTCGCGACCGGCGTCGCCGTGAGCGAGGAGGCGGGCCGATCCGCCGCCCGCAAGCTTAAACTCGGCTGATCGGAGCCGACGCGGCCGCGCCAGCTTGAGCGGGAACCACCTTAAGGAGCTCGCTGCCCTCAAGAAGGACGGGGAGGACAAGCTGGCGGAGCTGAGCAGGCGGCTGGACGAGGTGGAGAGGCAACGGCTTGCGCTTCAAGAGGAAGTCACCACCAAGTCCACGGAGCTGACGGCCACCGCCAAGCGCTGGACGGAGGGGATTGGCGCGCTTGATCGCGGCTTGTCGGGTGAGTGTCTATGTTTCCTTCCCTTTGCCGGCTTTCGGCTGTCGGCTGCCGGCTTAGGTTGGTAGCCGGCGGCTGAAACTTATCTTTTTTCGCTATTCTCCATCTTCGGGCTGGGGGCGGTCGGTTCGTGCCGGCCGCCGCCGTGCTTTTGCTTTGCTCCTTCGAAATTCTCGGCCGGGGGCGCTCGGTTCGTGCCGCTGCCGCCAGTCTTACTTTAGAGCTTCGGAATCTCCATCTTCGGGCTGGGGGCAGTCGGCTCGTGCCGGCTGCCGCCAGTCTTACTTTAGGACTTCGAAAATTTGCATTTTTCAGCTTATTTCGGCTTTTGGTGGTTTCTGACATGCTTCTTCCCGCAGCGGCCTTCCCAGAGACGCAGGATGCGGCCTTGGCAGCCGTTGGCGTTGAGCGCGAGTCCCGGAGGCAGGCGACTGGCGAGGGCAGCTCGGAGTATTTCTCCATGGAGGATCACCTGGCGTCCATGAGTGCCCGCGTCGAGCCCATCACCAAGCTCGGCTGGGAGCTTCGGAAGGCGGCCGAAGAGCTGGTGCCCATGCTGTGGCCTGGACAGAGGCGGCGCCGCAAGATATCTCTGGCCTCATCGCTGCGATGGAGCGGGCGCCGGATCGTTTCCTCGACTGGAAGGAGTCGGCCACGCGCGCCGGTGCCGACATGGCGCTGTCCTTCGTCCTCTCTTGGTACAACGAGGTGGACCTGGGGCAGCTTGAGTTCCGGCGAGCCGGCGTGGAGGACAAGCTCCCAGCCGATCTCAAGGCCGCCCGCCTTGCTCGAGCCAGCGCCATCGCCGAGTTCGTCGACAAGACCCTCTTCGTCGCGGACCCGAACCCTCCTTTGTCCGATGGAGAGTACATGGACGATGAGGAGGCGGAGGACGTGCCTGAGGACGACCCGGCAGCCGGCTCCACTGATGCTCCTCCAGCTGGCGCTTAGTTTACCTGTCTTTTGATTGTTGCTTTTGCCAAGACAATTTATCAAATCCCCGGGATGCCGGGTGCATATGTAAGACAATATAATTATCCTTTTATTAAGGCACACTTTAATGTGTTTGTTAATCATTTGTGTGCCGGCTTGCTTTCTTTCGACTTGTTCGCTTTTTCCCATCCGCCCCGCTCTTTGGCTGTGCTCTTGCCGGTCGTACGTCCGACTTGCGATCCGTCGCCGGATCAAGAGCGGGCCGCTGAGGGAGGCCGACAGTACTTCAGTCGAACGAGTTGAATTCGGCAATCCGACACTTTATGAAAATTTGCAAGTCAATTCGCTTTTACTCTTTCCCTTAGTCGTTTTTCGCGTGCCGGCTCCCTAGGCCTTACCCCCGCCAGCCGGACAGCCGGGTTGCGGTCTGTAGCTGGTTCGGAAGCCGGCCGTCGGAAACCGGATCACGTTACTGATCCGACCGCGTGAGAGGGTTCAAGCCAATTGGCGAAACGAGGTAAAGTACGCGAAAACTTGTCGGAAACGGCGCTCTTGGCGCAAGCTTTTTCATAACTTACAAAAGGGATACAAGGGATACATACATTCCTGCTCTCATGTGTAAAATGGGCGGAGCAACCTGACATTCCAGGGACGTTTAGTCTCCTCGTCAGCCTTGTCCGGCTTGTTTTTCTTAGCCTCTTGGGCATCTATGAGATAGTAGGAATCATTGCCTACTGCCTTGCTCACGATGAAGGGACCCTCCCATGGGGATGCTAGTTTATGCTGTCCGGCTGTCCGCTGGATCAGCCGGAGCACTAGGTCTCCTTCTCGGAATACTAAGGTCTTGACCTTCCGGCTGTGGTAGTGTTATCACCAGAATTTGACCAAGTCAGAGGTGGGCCGCGATCGAAGATGGGTGTGAAGAAATATATATAGAAGAAGTATGTGGATCGGCCTTTTTACCAAGTTGGGCTTAATTGCCCGTGTATCTGTAACATATTAGATCGTATCTTAGTTTAGAGATAGAATCTTAGTCGTGCACGGTTTAGTGCACGCCCGCATTAGAAAGTCCCCTGGACTATAAATATGTACCTAGGGTTTATGGAATAAACAACAACTCACGTTCAACCCCAAAAACAAACCAATCTCGGCGCATCGCCAACTCCTTCGTCTCGAGGGTTTCTATCGGGTAAGCGACATGTTGCCTAGATCGCATCTTGCGATCTAGGCAGCACAAGCCCCACGTTGTTCATGCGTTGCTCGTATCGAAGCGCTTTTGATGGCGAGCAACGTAGTTATCATTAGATGTGTTAGGGTTAGCATTGTTCTTCGTTTAAGCATGCTTACGTAGTGCAACCCTTGCATATCTAGCCGTCCTCACGCCTATCTCGGTGTGGGGGCGGCACCCCGCTTGATCATTATTTAGTAGATCTGATCCGTTACGATTGCTCCTTGTTCTACAAGGATTAGTTTAATATCTCGCAATAGTTTGGCCTTACAAAGGGGGAGGATCCCGTGGCACGTAGGGTGGCGTTCGCAAGTCCTAAACGGGATGTTCCTAGGATCAACTTCATGTTGGTTTTCTGGCCTTGTTTAGGATCGGCTTACGAGCACCGTGCGTGGCCATCTGGCCCAACCTCGGAGTAGGATGATCCGATTATGTGGTGAAAACCCTAAATCGTCGTAGATCTCATTAGCTTCATCTTGATCAAGCAGGACCACCAAGTATTCGTACACCCCGTACGGATCATGGGTGGATCGGCTCTTTGAGCCGATTCACAGGATAACCCGAGAGCCGATCGAGGCTCGTATTTAACGTTTACATGTATGCCCCGCAGGAAACTAAGCGAGGCAATCTCATCACCTTCCCGACCAGGTATAGGTCAGGTGGCACGCCCTGCACTTCGCAACGCCGCGTGTGACCGAAGAGCATTGCGGGCCGTCGCTCGGAGGGGTCTCAGCCAGCCGCAGCCTCTAGGCTCCCCCGGCTCTACAAGTGTTGACAAGGCCGCTGCCCGCCGGTGGGTTTTGGCAGCCAACACATTCTCGGCACGCCCGGTGGGACAATCGTCTACATCAACCACATCGCCATCTACATCTGAGATGGCGGACGGCACGCCAGTCACCTACGAGGATCTGCCTGACGACCTCAAGAAGCAATACAACGAGATCAAGGCTACCCTCGAAGCCGACCTCATCGGCTTGTATCACAGGATCCATCCGCATGGCGTCACGCGGAAGGATTTCTCACCGGAAGGGGCACTCGACGAAGTGGACCTATCTGTCCCGTCAGAAGAACGTACCAGGGCCGTACGCCACGAGATTGGTGGCATGGTGGCTCACTCGTTGCGCCTCCATTCTGAGAGCCTGGTGAATACTTTGGAGCATGTCGCCGTTCGGATGATCAGGCAGGTCATGAAGAATCCGCACTCTTTGTTGGAGTCAGCTCTCGAGACCTACCAAGGGAAAGCGTCACCCCAGCCCCGCTTGCCGTTGTCGCGCACATCGGCGAGACTAGGAACGCGTAATTCACCCGCGCGTGCCGTTGACAGGGTTAACGGTACTCACCCCCGGAGGTGCCAACCAGGTCATTCATTCAACATCAACATGATAGAACTCGGGGCACCCCCTTGATGAAGATAAGGGCGAAGGCAACTCCTCTTATGGCAAAGACAAGGAAGAAGCCGCTCCATGTGATCGGCCCCGACACCGCCAAAACATCCTGGTGATGATCAAGGTAGAAGCCGACGCTAGTAATCGGCCCGCCGTATCCGTATCGCCCGCTCTCCCGCATGCGGAGTCGACCTTACGGGTGACGGGAAGCCGGGGTACGGGTTCACATCAGCCGATGAGCTAGAGGAAGTTGACATCGGTCCCGGGGATAAGCCTCGACCTACCTTTATCAGCAAGAAGTTAGATCCGCAGCTCAGGGGACAGATGATAGCCCTGTTGAAGGAATACCCGGATTGCTTTGCATGGGATTATACAGTAGATGCCTGGTTTGGACAGGAGCATCATTGAGCATCGACTTCCCTGAAGAAAGGATTTCGGCCGTTCCAGCAACGAGCACGTCAGATGAGGGCCGAGATTCTGGAAGAAGTCAAGAAGGAGATTGAGAAAATGTTGGCCGCCGGATTCATCAGGCCATGCAGGTATGCTGAGTGGATCTCCAGTATAGTTCCGGTGGAGAAGAAAGACGGCCGATGGCGTGTGGCCATCGATTTCCGAGATCTTAACAGGGCTACCCCAAAGGACGAATACCCGATGCCCGTGGCGGAAACATTGATAAACGCCGCGGCTGGCCACAAGGTGTTGAGCTTCATGGATGGTAACGCCGGTTATAATCAGATTTTCATGGCTCCGTAAGACATACACAAGACCGCATTCAGAGTACCAGGGGCAGTAGGCTTGTTCGAATATGTGGTCATGACCTTCGGGTTGAAAAATGCTGGTGCAACGTACCAGCGAGCCATGAACTATATATTTCATGATCTGATCGGCAAGTTGGTGGAGATCTATATCGACGACGTGGTGGTCAAATCGGTATCCATGGAGGGGCACTTGGACGATCTACGGCGCGCCCTAGAACGGACTCGGAAATTCGGGCCGAGGATGAACCCGAAGAAGTGTGCCTTTGGCGTGACGGCTGGTCAATTCCTCGGGTTTTCTGGTTCATGAACGAGGAATTGAGATCGGCCTGAAAAGTCAGGAGGCGGTGCGTACCATGCAGCCGCCAACCACGAAAAAGGAGCTTCAACGCCTCATCGGCAAGATCAATTTCGTCCGGCGGTTCATCTCTAATCTGTCAGGACGAATCGAGCCGTTCATGGCGCTGGTGAAGACCAAGTCTGACGACGAGTTTCACTGGGGGCAGAACAGCAACAGGCGTTTGACGAAATTAAGCGATATCTGACAACGCCGCCTGTGCTAGTTCCGCCCCAGCAAGACAGGCCATTCTACATCTACCTGTCAGTAGCTGATACGTCCATCGCTTCAGTAGTGGTGCAACTCTACGACGGCGTTGAGAGAGTCGTTTTTTACCTCAGCAGGAGGATGCTGGACGCGGAGACAAGATACCCTGAGGTCGAGAAACTCTGCCTCCGTTTATTCTTCACCCGCACCAAGCTCCATCACATCCTTCTGACGGCGGAGATCATCGTCATTTGTAAATCAGACGTCGTCAAACACATGTTGTCGGCCCCTGTTTTGAAAGGCCGACTCGGTAAATGGATGCTTGCGCTGTCAGAATTTGATCTCCGATACCAGCCTGCGAAGGCAGTTAAGGGCCAAGCGTTAGCCGATCTCATCGCTGAACGGATCAGCACCAATATAGCAGCACTATCCATTCGTGCATGGGCTATGTTCTTCGATGGATCGGTTTGTGACGGTGGATGCGGCATCGGCATTCTACTCGTATCACCTCGGGGGCAGAATACTCTTTCTCCATCGATTATCTACCCCTTGCACCAATAACGTAGCGTAATATGAGGCAATACGTAAAGGAATGGAATTATTGTTGGAAGCTGGAGCTGAAGCTGTAGAGCTCTTCGGGGACTCAAAGTTGGTAATTAACCAGCTCACGGAGGAGTATAGTTGCGAAAGTGAATCGCTGTTCCCATATTGGGTGGAATGCCGTGAGTTGATGACACAGTTCCGGTACATTAACTTCAATTGGATCCCGAGGTCCCGGAATACCGATGCCAACAATCTCGCACAAATGGCGTCAGGCTACATAGATATAGCCGACGGAGCAGAAGTTCAGATACAATTCCCGGAACAGTAATGATTGGAGAGCCGAGATCTTCGATTATTTGAAAGATTCGGCTCGGGGGCACCTAAACGGGTGAGATACAGAGCCATGAAGTACGTCCTTATAGGAGACGAAATGTTCTACAGGACATTAGAAGGATTGTTACTCAAGTGCCTAGGACCGACCGAGTCAAATCGGCTCTTACATGAGGTGCATGAAGGCGCCCGTGGAACACATCAGCCGGCTCATAAGATGAAGTGGTTGATCGAGCGATCGTGGTTTTATTGGCCCACTATGCTTGAAGATTGCTTCAATTATTACAGGGGTGCCAAGCATGTCGATGTTTGGAAAAATTCAGATGGTGCCAAGCATCGGCAATGAACCCTATCATCAAGCCTTGGCCGTTTCGGGGTGGGGCATGGATATGATCGGCAAAATCCATCCGAAGATCGGTAAAAAACATGAATGGATTTTGGTTATCACAGATTACTTCACCAAGTGGGTGGAGGCCGTCCCTATGAAAAAAGTAACATCGTAGGACGTGATCAAGTTTGTGAAAGAACACGTCATTCATAGGTTTGGAATTCCCGGACTATCACGACCGATGGAGGTTCGGTCTTCACTTCTAAAGAATTCAGGAAGTTCTGTGATGACGTAGGGATTAAACCGATCCGATCATCCCCATACTATGCTCAAGCTAACGGACAGGCCGAGGCGTCCAATCAAAGCCTCGATCAAGCTGATCAAGAGGAAAATTGACGAGAACCCCTGGGATTGGCACGAGAAGCTATCAGAAGCGTTATGGGCCTACCGCATGTCGTGCCATGGAGCTATAAAGACCTCGCCGTACCAGCTTGTCTATGGACAGGAGGCCGTATTGCCTTGGGAAATTACGGCTGGATCAAGACGCGTCACGTTTCAGAATGATCTGACAGCTGAAGAGTATGCAGCTTTGATGAGCGACACTATTGAGGACGCAACAGAACTCGGGCTTTGGTCGTTGGAGAAGATCAAGGAGAACAAAGCCGTGGTGGCTCGTGCTTACAACAAAAAGGTTAGGCCAAAGGAGTTCCAAGTTGGTGATCTTGTGTGGGAAGCTGTGTTACCATTGGGAACCAGGGATAAGGCATATGGCAAATGGTCTCCTAATTGGCACGGCCCGTACAAAGTGGTCCAGGCCTTGAAGGGTAATGCGTACATGCTGGAGGAATTGAGCGGCGAAAAGTTCCCCGTGGCTCGTTAATGGTCAACACCTCAAGAAATATTTCCCAAGCATGTGGGATGATGGACAGTAAGATGTGGGGGCCGATTTCAGAATCGGCCAGTGAAAAAAAACATATATACATCAGAGCCGATGCACAGGCATCGACTTGAGAAAACGGCGGCCAAAACCCACCGAGCGTGCCAGAATGTGTTGACTGCCAAAACCCACCGGCGGGCAGCGGCCTTGTCAACACTGTAGAGCCGGGGGGAGCCTAGAGCTGCGGCTGGCTGAGACCCCTCCGAGCGACGGCCCGCAATGCTCTTCTCGGTCACACGCGGCGTTGCGAAGTGCAAGGGCGTGCCACCTGACCTATACCTGGTCAGGAAGGTGATGAGATTGCCTCGCTTAGTTTCCTGCAGGGCATACATGTAAACGTTAAATACGAGCCTCGATCGGCTCTCAAGTTATCCTGTGAATCGGCTCAAAGAGCCGATCCACCCATGATCCGTACGGGGTGTACGAATACTTGGTGGTCCTGCTTGATCAAGATGAAGCTAATGAGATCTACGACGATTTAGGGTTTTCACCACATAATCGGATCATCCTACTCCAGGTTGGGCCGGATGGCCACGCACGGTGCTCGTAAGCCGATCCTAAACAAGGCCAAAAAACCAACATGAAGTTGATCCTAGGAACATCCCGTTTAGGACTTGCGAACGCCACCCTACGTGCCACAGGATCCTCCCCCTTTGTAAGGCCAAACTATTGCGAGATATTAAACTAATCCTTGTAGAACAAGGAGCAATCGTAACGGACCGGATCTACTAAATAATGATCAAGCGGGGTGCCGCCCCCACACCCGGGATAGGCGTGAGGACGGCTAGATATGCAAGGGTTGCACTACGTAAGCATGCTTAAACGAAGAACAATGCTAACCCTAACACATCTAATGATAACTGCGTTGCTCGCCATCAAAAGCGCTTCAGTACGAGCAACGCATGAACAACGTGGGGCTTGTGCTGCCTAGATCGCAAGATGCGATCTAGGCAGCATGTCGCTTACCCGATAGAAACCCTCGAGACGAAGGAGTTGGCGATGCGCCGAGATTGGTTTGTTTTGGGGTTGAACGTGAGTTGTTGTTTATTCCATAAACCCTAGGTACATATTTATAGTCCAGGGGACTTTCTAATGTGGGCGTGCACCAAACCGTGCACGAGATAAAATCTAACTTCTAAACCGGTATACAATCTATTATATTAAGATACACGGGCTAACTAGCCCAAATTCTCCGTGCCAGGCCGCTTCATACTTCTTCCATATGTAATCTCCCAAGCCCATCTCGATCGCGGCCCACCTCCCGATTTAGCCAAAATCCGGTGATAACACATGCCCCCTCGGTTTTGGTAATGATAATTTCAAAACCACTCTGTTTTTCCTCGGAGGGGTCATGTCACGACAGAGCGGAACCGTCGCAAGCACGCCTTATCATGACGACTTGCCTTCCCAACTTCTCTGCACGATTTGACAGTTTTGGCACCATGTCCTCGAGAACTGCTCGGGAATTAAAACCCCCACCTCCTTTTATTTAGCCACAACGAACAGTTCTCTTCTTTACCCCTTCCGCAGTAGTGCTCCAAAAAACCCTCCCCTGCAACCATGTCCTCTTCCTCTTCCTCTTCTTCTTCGTCGGATCCTTCCCACGTGTCTTCTCCCATCCGAGAGTCGACGCCCTCGTGGGGTACACAAGCGGCGTATTAATTCCAAGGAGCGGCTTTACAAGAAAGAGCCGATGGCTCTCAAAAGAGGGATCCGGTGCCTAGTGCACTGCTACTACTAGTCCTATACTACTAGTCGTCGCTGTCCTCGTCATCGCCGCCGTCGACGTCGTCGGCGCTGCTCCCAGGGAGCTCTTCGTCGCTGCTGCCCCAGCCCTTGGCCGGAGCCTCTTCCTCCTCGTCATCGTCATCATCCTCGCTGTCCGCCCAGAGCGGAAGCGCTTGGTCGGCGGGTACCCGATGGAGGAGGAAGAGTCGTCCTCCTCCTCTTCCTCTTCGTCATCATCCTCGTCCTCGCTGTCCGCCCACATGCGGGGGCGCTTCTTCGGCGGGAGCTGGGCGTAAGGAGAGGCTTTGGCCTTCGCTGCTTCTCCTTCTTTTTCTCCTCGTCGGAGGAGAAGGGATTCACCGCGGGGTGGAGATCGCCTTCGGTCTTCTTCTTCGGCGAAGATTGGGGGAAGAGTTTGGAGAAAGAAGAGGAAGAGGAAGACATTGCTACAGGAAGAGGGGGTTTTTTGGTGCCGATAGCAGGGATGGAATGAGAGAGAGCTAACCGGTCGGCGCGGTTAAATAATGATGAATCCGGCGAAGGATTAATGCCATTACAACTTCCAAGGGATCGATGCTAAAGCCGTCGGATTTTTAGAGAAGCCGAGAAGACAGGGCATAATGATGACGGATGCTGTAACGGCTCTACTCGCTACAACGTGACCTCTCGAAGGGAAAGCATAATGATTTTGGAAATGTTATTTCCAAAACCAGGGGGCATGTGTTATCACCAGATTTTAGACGAATCCAGAGGTGGGCCGGGCTTGTGCCGATTACCTGTGAAAGGATTCTAAGGCGGCCTGGCACGAAGGGTCTTGGGCTGAATTGCCCGTGTATCTTTACTTAGTAGTTTATTATAAGAGATAGAATCTTAGTCGTGCACGGTTTAGTGCACGCCCACATTAGAAAGTCCCCTGGACTATAAATATGTACCTAGGGTTTATGGAATAAACAACAACTCACGTTCAACCCCAAAAACAAACCAATCTCGGCGCATCGCCAACTCCTTCGTCTCGAGGGTTTCTATCAGGTAGCGACATGCTGCCTAGATCGCATCTTGCGATCTAGGCAGCACAAGCCCCACGTTGTTCATGCGTTGCTCGTATCGAAGCGCTTTTGATGGCGAGCAACGTAGTTATCATTAGATGTGTTAGGGTTAGCATTGTTCTTCGTTTAAGCATGCTTACGTAGTGCGACCCTTGCATATCTAGCCGTCCTCACGCCTATCTCAGGTGTGGGGCGGCACCCCGCTTGATCATTATTTAGTAGATCTGATCCGTTACGATTGCTCCTTGTTCTACAAGGATTAGTTTAATATCTGCAATAGTTTGGCCTTACAAAGGGGGGAGGATCCGTGGCACGTAGGGTGGCGTTCGCAAGTCCTAAACGGGATGTTCCTAGGATCAACTTCATGTTGGTTTTCCGGCCTTGTTTAGGATCGGCTTACGAGCACCGTGCGTGGCCATCCGGCCCAACCTCGGAGTAGGATGATCCGATTATGTGGTGAAAACCCTAAATCGTCGTAGATCTCATTAGCTTCATCTTGATCAAGCAGGACCACCAAGTATTCGTACACCCCGTACGGATCATGGGTGGATCGGCTCTTTGAGCCGATTCACAGGATAACCCGAGAGCCGATCGAGGCTCGTATTTAACGTTTACATGTATGCCCCGCAGGAAACTAAGCGAGGCAATCTCATCACCTTCCCGACCAGGTATAGGTCAGGTGGCACGCCCTTGCACTTCGCAACGCCGCGTGTGACCAGAAGAGCATTGCGGGCCGTCGCTCGGAGGGGTCTCAGCCAGCCGCAGCTCTAGGCTCCCCCCGGCTCTACAGTGTTGACAAGGCCGCTGCCCGCCGGTGGGTTTTGGCAGTCAACAGATTTTAGACGTTGCGGAGTTGGTGGAGTTCGTGCTTGACGATCCGACTACACGTGCAAAGCTCGTGCGCCAATGCAATCGCTAGGACAATCTCCGGGAGTTACTGATCTTGCGGGAGCACGATCAGCCCGACCAGACAAGGGTCTTAATTCCTACCTGAAATCGAGAACAAGTAAGAACTAAAGATGCAATCAGAATATTGCGAATAGAGATGAAAGCTTGATTGATAATGGTGGGATTCCGAATAGTCGGTCTTGTTCTGGGCGTTGGCCTCAAAAGAAGTACACGTGAGTTGCAACAATTGGCTAACTTTTAATCTAATCAAAAGATCTCATTAGTGAATGTGTTGACTGCCAAAACCCACGGCG
>NC_061514.1:146895432-146940230 GCF_022539505.1 Lolium rigidum
GATAATTCCGGACAAGCGGCGGTAGGCCTGTCATCGTACGGGTGTTCGGAGCTGGGTAACTCGCGTACCACCGTCCCGTGAGCACTCCGCCCTATGGCCCCTACTTCTTCTCCCCCTCGTGAGGATCCCTCCTCCGGGGTACCGTCGATTAGGCAACGACAGGTTCCCCACTTGATCCCAGGGGGGATTTCACATTTACAGTACGCTGACGACACCCTGATTTTAGTCCAATACAACGAGCAACAGATCAGCAACTTGAAATTTTTGCTGATGTGCTTTGAGGAGATGTCGGGACTTAAGATTAACTACCATAAGAGCGAGGTGATGGTCATGGGGCAAACCCCGGAAAACATGCAAAGGGTTGCTGATATGCTGAATTGCAAATTGGGTGAGTTCCCTTTCATCTACCTCGGCTTGCCTATTGCCGACCGAAAGCTCACCATGGATCAATGGATGTTCCTTGTGCAGAAGCTGGGTATCAGAATTGAATCTTGGTTAGGAAGGTTTTTGTCCTCAGGGGGTAGGCTGATCCTCTCTAACTCTTGCTTAGCCAGCCTGCCAATGTTTGCTATGGGGCTGTTCCTTCTCCAGGACGGGGTGCACGCGAAATTTGACTCCCATCGTGCCCGGTTCTTTTGGGAAGGAGCCGGGCCGAAACGCAAGTACCACTTGGTCAACTGGCCGGATGTGTGCAGACCCAAGGATTGTGGAGGTCTAGGCATTATTAACTCCAAGAAAATGAACACTGCCCTCATGCTGAAGTGGATCTGGAAGCTGTTCCAAGGAGACAACTCGATTTGGGCCCAAGTTATCTCCGCTAAATATGTCGAAGCAAGAGACATCTTTTCAGGCATGAGCTAGGGGGGTTCGCCGTTCCGGAAATCCTTGCACAAAATCAAGCATTTTTTCAAGTTAGGGGCTAGACACCAGATTGGCGATGGGGCGCGTACTCAATTCTGGTTTGACGTGTGGGCTGGCCCTAGACCCCTCAGAGATTGCTTCCCAAACCTGTTCAGTATTTGTGACAACCCCATCATTTCGGTGTCGTCGGCCTGCAACGCGGAGATGGGTATCCGTTTCCGCAGAACCTTCAGCCAGTCTGCCTCGGAAGAATGGAGACTGCTCCAAGCCATTATTGATAACACTAACCTTGGTCAGGGGCAGGATAAAATCGTCTGGGGCCTTGACCCATCTGGAGAGTACACAGTGAACTCCATGTACAACAAACTCTCTCAAGGTGCTTCGATTGCCCACTTCAAGGACCTTTGGGCCGCCAAAATACCCCTCAAAATCAAGATCTTCTCTTGGCAACTTGCCCTTGGCAGGCTCCCGTCGAGCGAGCTCATCGCCTCGCGCCATGGCCCGGCCTCTGGGCGATGTGCCTTGTGTAACCAGCCGGAAAGCGTCAACCACATCTTCTTTGTCTGCTCGCCGGCTCGCTTTATGTGGAATGTTGTTAGACAGCTGCTAGGGTGCAGCTGGTCTCCAACCTCCTTTGCCCACTTCTTTTCTTTACTTTCGAGCTTTGCTGGGAGACCCCGATGCTTACTTTGGATGTTGTTTTTGGCTCAAAGCTGGGCGCTGTGGCATATTCGCAATAAACTTACCATTGAGTCTAAGATAATCCGCCAACCAGCTGACATTATTTTCAAAACTATCATCTTCTTGCAGCTGTGGTCTCCATCGGCAAAATCCCAAGACAAGGCAAGCATCCTGGAGCTGATAAGTCGGCTAAGAAGTATTTACGCGGAGGTGGTGGCAAGTGAGGGCTAGGCGCTTCTGGGCTGGCTGGCGAGGGCGTCCAGGCCACCCGTGGGATCCCCAGTCTTACCATCTATGTCTTGCTACTTTTATGTTTGGTCCTTCGGCTAAGCTGTATGCCGCAGCATGTAATAACTGTGTGTGTGTTCCAAACCTGAGGGCTTTATTAATTTAAAGTCGGGCAGATCGATGCCTTTTATCTAAAAAAAAAGGTGCTTGAGTGGAGCAGTGGGGCATTTTTCATCAGAGCTCACATTTTGCAATTTGACAATAGCTCAAAGTGGTTAGGGCATGTATAATGGGGTGATATCAGCCTTCCCTTATGCTTACCACGTAGGTTTTTTGCTTAGTTGAAGGAGAGAGAAGGAATAAAAAGAAGGTTATCTTCCCTTAGCTAAGGGATGATCTCTTATGAAATAAGAGAAGACTATTTTTCCCATTATACGACTTGTCTTCCCTTAGCCACACAATTTCCTACTTAAAATAATTAATTCTCATTTATTTTAAGGGATGACAGTAAGAGATTATGTGTTGTACCTCTAATATTTATTGTCTTCTTTAGATGACGTGGACTACTAAGGGAAGACATGTCTTCCCTACCATTGTACATGCCCTTATTATTTGTTATTTACGGGATGATGGATCCCGAGGACCTAGGATCGTCTGCCGAGAAATCAGGGTTCCCCTAACAGACTAAGGGCATCTCCAGTGGAGCGATTTCGGATGTCCAAAATATTCGCGCCCGTCCGTTTACGTTGGTCTAAATGGTTGAAATCGACCGCGCGTCCGTTTGCGCCGGGTGTCCCTAGCGGCACGACGCATTTTTTTGGTTTTGAGTTTTTTCAACATAAAACATAATTTACATAGTGAAGAAAGAAACTAAAAAAATATAAACTAACACGACGCCTGCGCATACTCATCGTCATCGTCGTCGAGCACGACGAAATCCAGTATCTACCATGGCCAGTTGGCAACCGACGGAACATACGCCGATGTCACCGGCGTGGAGGTGGATGTGGAGCAGCCCACGGATTGAACGCCCGTGGTGGAGGTAGATCAGCCACGGATTGAACGCCATGGTGGAGGTGGAGGCGGCGGTTGCGGGGCCGAGTTATGGAGCGCCCATTGTAGGGCCTCTTCCTCCGTGAGGTCCGGCAGCATGATGTCGATGGCGTACCGGGGCGGCGGCTAGACCGGTCGGTCCACCTGCGACGCGAGGACGCTGAGCTTTGCTATCTCATCGTCAGTCATTGCCGGAGGGAGGTCAACTCGCGGCCCACCGCCTTGGCTGCCTACCATTCATGGATGATGCAGGCGACAAAGTCGTGTGAGTCGTCCTTGGCTTCCTCATTGTGGTAGGCCAGCGCATCATAGTCCTCGTCGTCATCGTCGTCCTGTGGAGGCGTCGGCGGCAAACGTGTTCGACGACGAAGCGGCGATGGCCGCTCAAACGGGAAGTCCTGGTCGCCGAGGAATCCCGCCACCCTCCTCGGTCTCGCGCCAGCTGTGCTAGCTATTGGAGTAGACGGCGAAGGCGGGATCGATGCGAAGGTCCGTAGGTACCGCCGCCTGCGCCGGATCTCGGCGCTCCTCTCTGGCTCGCGCAGAGGCACGAGCGGGACCGGCACCCGGAGGTGGCTGAGCCGTTAGCCACCGCCAGGAAGGTGCACCCTAGCGGTTGCACGGCGTCCAGTTGGCGTGCATGAGCTGCGCAACATCGACGGGATGTGGTACCCTATTCGGTCGCACCTCCTTCTTAACGCCGTTGTCGGACGCCTCGAAGTTGTTATTCTTCTTCCCCATGGTGATGCGGCGGTGCACGGTGGTGCAGGTGGGAGCGGAGGTGTCGGTGGTGTGGACGATAGCAGGGACGATGCCGGTTGACCTATAAAAACCGAGCGCGTTCGGGGCACGATGCCGTTGATGACGGCGCAGAAATTCAACGCGCCATATGGGGACGTATAGGAAACATATGGGGACCAACATTCTCACTAGGGAAAAAATGCCTCTACAACCAGTTCAATAGGGAACGTATGGGGACCAACATTTTTTTTCCGATACACATTCTTAACAATCCCCGTCGGTATTCTTTGAGTTTTATTAGCAATCATGAGAGTTATACCCGTATCATAAAGTGTAGATGGGGCTATGTTATCTAAGATATCATGATAAAAAAAAGTAAGGGTTAACATTGATAGCTGAACCAATATCACATAAATCATTATAAAATACTCCTCCAAATGAGCATGGGAGTAGTGACTTACCAACATTATTGCATTTTTTCCTTTACCTTCAAGGAGTTCAGAGGTTACCTTATTCATCCGCACTATATTGCAAATAGGAAATATGAGTTTCTCGGGAATTTGTTCCAAAATAAAAAGTTTCTCGGGAATTTTAGGCTCTTCTTCAGCTAGTTCCAGAACGCACTGGGTTACTTGATTGGCTTCCATAGTGGCATCCATCCCCACTTAGGCTCTTCTTCAACTACTTCCAGAGCTCACTGCAAATAGGAACTATGAGTTGGGAACTCCTTTACCACTCCCAACGGGGTATCTATAGTGGCATAGATTGGTGCTTCTCGGATTGGCTCCAGCTCTTCTTTGATTGGCTTGTTATAACTTGTCCATCCATTCTTGGGTGCCTTAATTTAGTCAGTAACAGATTGTACAATATTCAAGATAATGTTACTATCTAGATGGAAGGTCCTAGCCAATTCTTCTACCTTAACAGTTATAAGAAGGTTTTAATACAATCATGCTTAATTTTTAAACCTCATTCGCCCCCTATATCGAAAGACCAAGTTTTTTGATTGTTGCGAATTCTATCTAACAATTTCCAAGCTTGAGTAATAGTAAAATCCATAAATGCTTCCCTAGATGATAAATCTACATCTCTTCTATTTCCATCACTAATTCCTCCGTAAAAAGTATGCAAGACCAACCAAGGTGGCAATTCATAATGGAAATAGTGATCAAGCAAACCTCTAAATCTTATGGCTTGTTCTTGAATTTTACAACAATGCCTTTTGCACCATCATACTTACTCTTAGGGTATTAACGAGACAAGAACTCTTGTGATAATTTCTCCCAGGTGCGGGTTATACCCGCGAGAAAGGATTTATACCAAGTGGGTGCCTTATTAGAAAGTGTTTGACCAAACAACTTAAACTTCAGTTCATCATTAGTAAAAACATCCAATTTATAGGTTCCAGAGATATCATTAAAGAAATCAATATGAGCGTACGGATATTCTGTATCATTATCTCTTGCAAAATCTTAGTGTGCGCCATATCAAGTAATATGGGACTAATTCCATAATCCTCGGTGTTTAACTTCGGAGGCACTTTTATAAATGCATCAATTGGCTAGTTTGTGCTAGTGCTTAATTGTCACCATTGTGTTTGCCCAGAACATGCAAAAAACTTAGTACAAATAGTGAATTTAAATAACTTGAATAGAAACCTAAAGTGCTTAGCTCCTAGGCAACGGCATCAGAAAATAGCTGATGGCTGTTAGATCACATATCGAATGTAGCTAGTTTGAAAAATAAGAGTATCGAACCACAGTGCAACTGTTTGGTAAAGGTTTAATTGCCTCTTGTTACGTTCACTTATTTGTACCTAAAGTTATTGTCGATTCAAAGCAAAGTGTAATGAAAGTAATTGTCCATGTTTAAACTTGCTATGAACAAGCAATAGTAAATAAAACGAGTAAAGAACGGAAAAAAGAGTGAGCGGCATAAATTACTTTAAACTTCAATAAGGTAAAGAGTTTTCAGGGAGTTGCGGATTCACCATTAGCGTAGTTAAAACATGATTATGATATATGATGTCCTTGTAGTATATGTGCCTAGACATAGTCCCTTATAAAGTTGCACTTAGTCATGCTAACAAGCACCCCACATAACCAATATTAGTACTCCTAAGCAAGCAACCAAAGTTCATTTGTAATTAAGGGCCTCCCCATGGTTATGGATATTAACTCTTAGATCCCCGTGATCCCTCTTTAACGCATACTTCAGGAGGCAGTGGATTCTCATACTAACGACCATGTACCACCCCTACATACAACGATGATTTCTCTCAAAAGTACGAAGGCAAACATTCCATGGTCGCGACACATGCACATCATCATTGAAGAAATATCACCATACACATAATAAAACTGAAGAAAACTCAATATTTATCTGATTTCATGATAGTGATAGGGTTTCCCCATATCCCAAGAATAAATGGTACTACTCACACATGGAGAAAAATAAAATCATCATAGTGGTATGATTGGAGTACGAAGGATCAAACATGTACACGTGCAAGTCCACACTAGTGTTTGGAATTACAGCGAGATGGATGAAGATAATGATGAAGATCGATGCCAAGGCCTCCACGATCCAAGAAGCAGCAACGGTGGATTCCCTCTATTACTTTCCCCTATAGATCCCTTCCCGAGGTAAGGTCATGGTTTCTAGTATCTTTGTATCTACGATCTCTGATATGATTTCACTGGGTGAAATTATTTGACGAGATGAAGCTGGGGCCACCCCGTATGGATGGGATGAAAGTATCGTAGATTGTTAAAGCTCGGTCATGTGATCATCTCTTCGCGATTTCTTCCTTTGCCCTGGCGCCGAGGTGCATGGGTGGATGTTTGGAAGGAATTTATTGATTTCAATAATCATGTGTGTTCCCCAAAAAAGATCTCTTTAATTCATTTGTTCCCTCACCTCTTGATTCATGGGATCATGGTGGAACAAGCATAATAGGTGTGCGCTAGTGCGGGAAAATGCCAAAATTCTCACACTACTTATACAAAAATCGTAAGGAAAAACACTATGTAAAATGCACTCATCACAACTCACCCACATGGCCAAGGTCGAGGACAGATATTGGCGGCCGTGGAGCCGACAGAACTAGCTCCTCAAGGGAGATGCAAAAATGGCATATTTTTACGCCATTGCAAATGGTAACACCAGAAGTGGTTATTGCCCACCTTGTATCTTAGAAGGGAATCATTACTGAACCCACATGGTCATAGGAACACATCTATGAGTTATATCGTAATATAATGGGGACATAGGGGGACTCTAGGTTCTTATATGTCTCTCAAACCTTGTGGGATATGTTGGGTGTGTCTGAGAGGAGAAAAACAATGATCTCATGCTCTCCTTCACATCGGAGGAGATGCACAAGGTCCTTGCTAGCATGAACGTGGATACTGGTCGTGAACCGAATGGTTTAAAATCATGTTCTTAAGGAAGTTCTAGTCGTGAACCAAGCATATATCTTATCCATTTTTAATGGCTTTGCCCTAGGGAGGGTGGATATCTCTAGGCTTAAATTTGGAATTCTTACCCTAATTCCCAAAGTACAAGGGTTGAAGGCATCCGCCACTTCTTAAAAATTATCTCCAAATGCGCTCGATATCGCCAAGCTCAAATTCCCGCTTCTCTATTTTGAAAACATGTGGAGGTTGTGGATCAACTTCCACAAAAGCGAGGTCATGGTTTTGGGGGACACCAACCTAGGGCAACAAAGGATTGCCAATATGTGCATCTGCAAGCAGGGAGGCCTTGTTGTTCACTTATTTGGGTCCACCGATCGGAGAGCATGCCATCACCACATTGGAATGGGGTACGATAATTGCTAAGGTAACGAAAAGATCGGACCCCATGTATAGGTAAGTTTATGTCTTCCATGGCAAGGCTGATCCTTATCAATTTGTGCCAATCCAGTCTACCCCTAGATTCACGGTGGGCATTCAGGTTTAGCCGAGATATTGGGTCGGGTATTTTGGGTTTTGAGAAAATCAGGTTATCATAATTGACACCTAAAGTTAATCGGGTATTTTGGGTTTTGAATTCAATTACCATTTTATTTTTACCCTTATTCATCAAGAAAGGAGTAACTACAAGTGTTGAAAAGACAATTGAATATGTACGAGCACAAAAGAGCATCATTAAAAAGTGGAACAACTAAGAGGTTGGCAGGTCGGTTCATCTGTATGCATCAAATTGGGCGGATATGAATAAGTAATATTTTCTCTTGGGATTTCAAGGCTGGGATTTATTGTTTATGGGTGCAATGCATTAAGATAGATAAGTGACATGAGAAATTCAAATCCTTGGCTTTTATCTATAAAAGAATAGATATTAAATCATTCCCTCTTTTCTCTAGAGTTATAAAGCTTGTAACATATGCACAAACACGTGACTATGTGTTACCATCTTTGTAGGTTGTAACACATCTAGAGTAACACACAAAAAATATTACTACCTCATTGTGCTAGTATAACATTTTCACATTTCGTCAACTATGTGTTACTCTCCACCCTGCAACACACATGGTGTGTTACTTTGAATGTAGTCTGTTTCGGTAAAATATTAACTTCGGCTTTTGTTTCATCTAATTCCGAGAATTTTTTCCTGTACAACTTTTCTGAAATATAAAAACAACAAAAACAGGGAACTGACACTGTGGCATCTTGTTAATAAGTTAGTGCCGGAAATCATGTAAAAGTGCAACGAAGTGTAAACAAAACATATATGAATTGGTGTAAAACAAGCATGGAGCATCAAAAATTATAGATACGTTTGTGACGTATCAGCATCCCCAAGCTTAACTCTTGCTCGTCCTTGAGTAGGTAAGTGATAACAAAATAATTTTTGAGGTGATATGAAGACAACACAATCTTAATCAAGAATGTAAAGCATTGTGAGCTGGAATCTAAGTACTCTAACATAGGCATGATAGATATGATTCAATTGAACTTAGCAACTATGTTATAACATGAAGAGTAACTCAAACAAAGGATCATGAACAATAGTGCATTAAAAGGAACCGCGTGTTTATGATCATAGAGTAAACATAATAAAGTGGTACTCAACATGTCCTAATGGAATAGCAAAACATAAATGCAAGGACACCTTCAAAGTGCAGAGGGTGACTAGATACAAATAATTTGAGAGCAAGCAATAGCACAATCATGAATCAATCAATAATAATTTTGAGACTATGCACATTGCACTAAGAATGACAACTATGCTCTATTAATTGGTGCATAAGGTAGAATATGAAGACTCAACATAAAAGTAAAAGAAAGACCCTTCGCAGGGGAAGCAGAGATTACCCATGTGCTAGATCTTTTTATTTTGAAAGCAATAGAAGTGTTGAAAATATTTATTTTGAGATGTGCTACTCATGTCAACGGTAGTGATAAATAGTATGGTTTATGCATAATTACTTCCTATAAGTTTGCTTGCCTCATGCATAATATACCAATAGTGCTCACACCTTGTCCTAATTAGATTGGACTTCCATGAATTTTCATCACATACATATGTTTTAACCAAGTGTCACAAAGGGGTACCTCCTTGCCTTCTGTACAAAGGTCCTAGGAGATGAATCTCATTTGATTTCCCAATTTTGATGAATCTTAACTTTTTGGACATCCATACCAGGAAAGCAAGGACAACAGATATTTGGACTTTTGCCCAGCTGAAACTTCCACCATGTGAACATGGCTTTAGTTGGCGGCCCAATATTGCTCTCTAACAATATGCATACTCCAATCTTTGCAACTCATGGTAAATCTCCCTTACTTCAAACAACATGAGCATGCATAGTAATTCAGATGATATTCGACAAAAACATATTGATGGTGTTCCCCATGACAACATGGTTATCACACAACAAGCAACTTATAAGAACTAAAAATGCATAGGACATAACACTTACTATAATAGTTTTTAGACTACTTTCCCATGAGCTATAATTTACACAAAACAGATGATTATTTTTTAAGTTTTAAAGGTAGCACACAAGTAATTTACTTTGGAGTGACGGTGAAATACCACATATAGGTAAATATGGTGGACACAATTGGTAACTTTGGTTTTTGGTGGTTGGATGCACGAGTAGAGCTCATACTCAGTACAAGTGAAGGCTAGCAAAAAGACTGGAAGCGGCCAACTAAGAGAGTAATAATGGCCATAATCATGCATAGCGACAAAACATTATCAATCAAAGCATAAAGTGATATTACAAATCAAAATTTAAATGATCATAGAGGCTTTAGTTGACTGGTTATAGTCATAACATGGTATAAGCATGCGCCAAGTCAACCCAATAAATTATCAAAGGAGAATGCCACAATACTATGCTTTTATGATAGAAACAACACATGATTCTTTCAATGACACATTATGCACTCTCAGCCATTTGAAACAAGTCATGCTAAACAAGAATAACATCCAACATGACATGCCAAAGTCTATGCCACAGTCTAGACAAGCTTCCTTTTGCATCACTATAGTCATGAAATATTTTACTCGTATCCAACACCAATCAACTTATTTGAAATAACTCTCAGATATGAAATTCAATATGAAACAGAGAGATAATCATACACAAATAAAGAATACTAACGTGCTCTGAACAAAATTCAAGTGAAAGAATAAGAGCTAAATGCAGTACCAGAAAACTAGAACACTCGGAGAACAATAATAGCGAAAACTAGAGCGTTCTATGCAATTAAAAAGGAGCGATTCTTTCTCAAAACAAATGTGCCGGGATCCAACATATGCTCCAGCAAACAAAACAAAACAAAAATAAAGACGCTCCAAGAAAAACACATAGCGTATGAAACAATAAAAATATAGCGTATAGAGAAATGACATGTTGCTTTGTTGATGAAGAGGTGATGCCTTGGGCATCCCCAAGCTTTAACGCTAGTACCTCTTGAATATGTCTTGGGGTGCAGGGGCATCCCCAAACTTGAACTTTTGTCCATTCTTCATCTCATCACATCATTCTTCTTTCCCTACACTTGAAAACTTCCCTCATACAAAACTTCACATAATTCTCTATTAGCAGCATTATTAGAATCAAAATAAACAAATCCAATTGGATTCAGTACTAACATATATCGAACATCTATTAAAGCATAGGCTACTGTAGCAACCTTTAAAAAATCTCTTTGATCAAAATAACTCAAAAAGTAAGAGATTTAAGAGGCAAATGCAAACAGAAATCTATCAAAACAGAACAGCAGGTAAAGATCAAAAAATTTGAAAATCCTCTGTTGCTTATCTCGAAAAGTGGTCAACTAACGAAAGTTATATAATAACCTGGGCATATGCATAACAAATGACAACTCAAAAATACGCTCTGGCTAGTTTTACGAATTTTTGTGGTAACAACAAAGAATCTGTTTTCAGGACAGCAACTTTCCCAAACATTACTTTCTTCCTATTAGAGACTATTCTTGGCACAAAAACAAAATAAAAATGATAAGAAGAGGTCATTACAGTAGTAATAACTTCCAAGACTAAAAAATAAAAAATATTGTAAATAAAATATGGGTTGTCTCCCATAAGTGCTTTTCCTTAACGCCTATCAGCTTGGCTCAGTAATTTGAGAAGATGCTCACATAAGAAATATGAATTGAAGCAAAAGAGAGCATCAAGGAGCAAATACGAGACACATTTAAGTCTAACCCAATTCCTATGCATAGGAATCTTGTACACAAATAAATCCACAAAGAACAAAGTGACAAGCATAGAAAGATAAAGCAAGAGTAACTTCAAAACTTTCAGCATATAGAGAGGTATTTTAGTACCATGAAAACTTCTACAACTATATTTTCCTCTTTCATAATAAATTTCAGTACTATCATGAATAAACTCAACAATATAATCATCACATAAAGCATTCTTATCATGAGCCACATGAATAAAATAATTATTACTCTCCACATAAGCATAGTCATTCTTATAAATTGTAGTGGGAGAAAATTCAACAAAATAACTATCATTATTATTCTCATCACCATAATCATCAGAGATAGGAGACATATTGTAATCATAATTAATTTTCTTCTCAATAGTAGGTGGACTGAAAATTTCATATTCATCCTTGTAATCATCATAGCAAATTTTCTCCTCTAAAACGGGGGAAGTAAAAATATCATTTTCATGAAAACTAGCTTCTCCAAGCTTAGAATTTTCCATAGCATTAGCAATAATGGTGTTCAAAGAATTCGTACTAATAACATTGCCATTAGCATGCAAATAAAGTTTCATTGGTTTTTTAATTTTTTCTTCGAACACTTCAGTCCTTACTCAAGATAAATACTATGAAGCTCTCTAATTTTTGTTGTTGTTTTCCATTAAGCCTAACTAGTGGAAAAAAAACAAGAAACATCTACATGGAAAGTAATCATGGAATAAACTAAGCAACATAAATAACAACTATAATAGAAACTAATTTTTTGTGTTTTTGATATAAAAAAACTATAAAAGTAAACTATTTTTTGTGTTTTTGATATAATAAAGTAAACAAAATAAAATAAAGTAAACTAAGAAAACTATAAAAAAAGTAAAGAGATTGCAAATGAGAGACTCCCCTTGCAGAAATCCTCTTTCTCCCCGCCAACGGCGCTAGAAAATCTTTGCTGGCGTGCAGTTGACGTGAGAGTTAGAAATCTCTGTGGTGTAACTTTTCTTCAGGTCTCGGCAATGGATCCATAAAATCTTGATGGTGCTCCGGTGATGGCGCTTGTTGGCAGTTCTTGTGGAAGCGGTTGGGAAACCCCAAGAGGAAGGTGTGATGAGCACAAAAACAAATTTTCCATCAGTACGAAAACAAGGTTTAATCGACCAGTAGGAGAAAGGCGTGACTTCTGAAGATGTTGTTGGCTGACTACTGGTAGGGCGCACTACCGGCATAGTGATGCGTGTAGTTGACACGTCCGTTGGGAACCCCAAGAGGAAGGTGTGATGCGCACAGTAGCAAGTTTCCCTCAGAAAGAAACCAAGGTTTATCGAACCAGGAGGAGCCAAGAAGCACGTTGAAGGTTGATGGCGGAGGAGTGTAGTGCGGCGCAACACCAGGGATTTCGGTGCCAACGTGGAACCTGCACAACACAATCACAGAACTTTGCCCCAACGTAACAGCGAGGTTGTCAATCTCACCGGCTTGCTCTGTAAACAAAGGATTAGATGTATAGTGTGGATGATGATGGTTGATTGCGAAGAACAGTAAAGAACAATTGCAGCAGTTTGTATTTCAGATGTAAAGAATAGGACCGGGGTCCACAGATCACTAGCAGTGTCTCTCCCATAAGATAGCAGATGTTGGGTGAACAAATTCCAGTTGGGCAATTGACGAATAAAGAAGGCATAACAATGCACATACATATATCATGATGAGTACTATGAGATTTAATCAGGGCATTACGACAAAGTACATAGACCGCTATCCAGCATGCATCTATGCCTAAAAAGTCCACCTTCGAGTTATCATCCGAACCCCCTCCGGTATTAAGTTGTAAACAACGGACAATTGCATTAAGTATGGTGCGTAATGTAATCAACACAAATATCCTTAGACAAAGCATCGATGTTTTATCCCTAGTGGCAACGAGCACATCCACAACCTTAGAACTTTCTCGTCACTTGTCCCAGATTTAATGGAGGCATGAACCCACTATCGAGCATAAATACTCCCTCTTGGAGTCACAAGTATCAACTTGGCCAGAGCCTCTACTAGCAACGGAGAGCATGCAAGAACATAAATAACATATATGATAGATTGATAATCAACTTGACATAGTATTCAATATTCATCGGATCCCAACAAACACAACATGTAGGATTACAAATAGATGATCTTGATCATGATAGGCAGCTCACAAGATCTAACATGATAGCACAATGAGGAGAAGACAACCATCTAGCTACTGCTATGGACCCATAGTCCGGGGGTGAACTACTCACACATCGATCCGGAGGCGATCATGGCGATGAAGAGACCTCCGAGAGATGATTCCCCTCTCCGGCAGGGTGCCGGAGGCGATCTCCTGAATCCCCCGAGATGGGATTGGCGGCG
The DNA here is from genome assembly GCF_022539505.1 of Lolium rigidum. Lineage (NCBI taxonomy): Eukaryota > Viridiplantae > Streptophyta > Magnoliopsida > Poales > Poaceae > Lolium > Lolium rigidum. The sequence continues at coordinate 146,909,078 of NC_061514.1, forward strand.
GTGGCGTCTCTGGACGGTTTTCCGTATCGTGGCTCTCGGTACTGGGGGTTTCGCGACGAAGACTATATGTAGGCGGAAGGGCAGGTCAGGAGGCGCCACGGGGGCCCCACACAACAGGCCGGCGCGGCCAAGGCCCAGGCCGCGCCGTCCTAGTGTCTGGCCACCTCGTGGCCCCACTTCGTAAGTCCTCCGGTCTTCTGGAAGCTTCGTGGAAAAATAGGCCCCTGGGCGTTGATTTCGTCCAATTCCGAGAATATTTCCTTACTAGGATTTCTGAAACCAAAAACAGCAGAAAACAACAATCGGCTCTTCGACATCTCGTCAATAGGTTAGTGCCGGAAAATGCATAATAATGACATATAATGTGTATAAAACATGTGAGTATCATCATAAAAGTAGCATGGAACATAAGAAATTATAGATACGTTTGGGACGTATTAAGCATCCCCAAGCTTAGTTCCTACTCGCCCTCGAGTAGGTAAAAGATAACAAAGATAATTTCTGAAGTGACATGCTATCATAATCTTGATCATACTATTGTAAAGCATATGAGATGAATGCAGTGATTCGAAGCAATGATGAAGATAATGAGTAAACTAATGAATCATATAGCAAAGACTTGTCATGAATAATACTTTCAAGACAAGCATCAATAAGACTTGCATAAGTTACTCATAAAGCAATAAATTCGAAGTAAAGGCATTGAAGCAACACAAAGGATGATTAAGTTTCAGCGGTTGCTTTCAACTTCAACATGTATATCTCATGGATAATTGTCAACACAAAGCAATATAACAAGTGCAATAGGTAAACATGTAAGAATCAATGCACACATTTGATACAAGTGTTTGCTTCTAAGATAAAAAGAATAGGCAAACTAACTCAACAATAAAGTAAAAGATAGGCCCTTCGCAGAGGGAAGCATTGATTACTGTATTTGTGCTAGAGCTTTTCATTTTGAAAACAAGAAACAATTTTGTCAACGGTAGTAATAAAGCATATGTGTTATGTATAAGATATCCTATAAGTTGCAAGCCTCATGCATAGTATACTAATAGTGCTCGCACCTTGTCCTAATTAGCTTGGGTTAACACGGATTATCATTGCATAGCATATGTTTCAAGCAAGTGTCACAAAGGGGTACCTCTATGCCGCCTGTACAAAGGTCTAAGGAGAAAGCTCGCATTGGATTTCTCGCTTTTGATTATTCTCAACTTAGACATCCATACCGGGACAACATAGACAACTGATAATGGACTCCTCTTTAATGCATAAGCATTCAACAACAGTTAATATTCTCATAAGAGATTGAGGATTTAGTTGTCCACACTGATACTTCCAACATGAATCATGGCTTTAGTTAGCGGCCCAATGTTCTTCTCTAACAGTATGCATACTCAAACCATTTGATTGTGAAAACCGCCCTTACTTCAGACAAGACGAACATGCATAGCAACTCACATGATATTCAACAAAGGTAAAAGAGTTGATGGCGTCCCCGGAAAACATGGTTACCGCTCAACAAGCAACTTATTAAGAAATAAGACACATAAGTACATATTCTTCACCACGATAGTTTTTAAGGCTATTTGTCCCATGAGCTATATATTGCAAAGGTAAAGAATGGAAATTTTAAAGGTAGCACTCAAGTAATTTACTTTGGAATGGCGGAGAAATACCATGTGGTAGGTAGGTATGGGGGACACAAATGGCATGGTTATTGGCTCAAGGATTTGGATGCACGAGAAGAATTCCTCTCAATACAAGGCTAGGCTAGCAAGGTTGTTTGAAGCAAACTCAAGTATAAAAGGTGCAGCAAAGCTCACATATGAACATATTGTAACTATTATAAGACTTTACATTGTCTCCTTGTTGTTCAAACACCTCAACCGAGAAAATATCTAGACTCTAGAGATCAATCATGCAAACCAAATTTTAACAAGCTCTATGTAGTTATTCATTAATGAGTACAAGGTACATGATGCAAGAGCTTAAACAAGATCTATATGAGGACAAAAATTGCCAAGTATCACATTATTCAAGACATTAAACCATTTACCACATGCGGCATTTTCCGTTTCCAACCGTATAACAATTAATGAAATAGTTCAAATTTCGCAATGAACATTAAAGATAAAGCTAAGAACATGTGTGTTCATACGAAACAGCGGAGCGTGTCTCTCCCCCAAACAAAGAATGCTAGGATCCGATTTATTCAAACAAAAACAAAAATAAAAGCAAACAGACGCTCCAAGTAAAGCACATAAGATGTAACGGAATAAAAATATAGTTTCACTAGAGGAACCTGATAAGTTGTCGATGAAGAAGGGATGCCTTGGGCATCCCCAAGCTTAGACGCTTGAGTCTTCTTAAAATATGCAGGGATGAACCACGGGGGCATCCCCAAGCTTTGAATTTTCACACTTCTTGATCATATTGTATCATCCTCCTCTCTTGACCCTTGAAAACTTCCTCCACACCAAACTCGAAACAAACTCATTAGAGGGTCGAGTGCATAATTCATATATTCAGAGGTGACATAATCATTCTTAACACTTCTGGACATTGCTCAAAGCTACTGAAAGTTAATGGAACAAAGAAATCCATCAAACATAGCAAAACAGGCAATGCGAAATAAAAAGCAGAATCTGTCAAAACAGAACAGTTCGTAAAGACGGATTTTAAAGTGGCACCAGACTTGCTCAGATGAAAATGCACAAATTGAATGAAAGTTGCGTACATATATGAGGATCACGCACGTAAATTGGCATATTTGTTTGATTTTTCTACAGAGACTACTGCTCAAATTCGTGACAGCAAGAAATCTGTTCCTGCGCAATAATCCAAATCTAGTATTGGCTTTACTATCAAAGACTTTACTTGGCACAACAATGCAATAAAATAAAGATAAGGAGAGGTTGCTACAGTAGTAAACAACTTCCAAGACTCAAATATAAAATAAAGTGCAGAAGTAAAATAATGGTTGTCTCCCATAAGAGCTCTTCTTTAACGCCTTTCAGCTAGGCGCAGAAAGTGTGTATCAAGTAACATCAAGAGACGAAGCATCAACATCATAATTTGTTCTAATAATAGAATCATAAGGTAACTTCATTCTCTTTCTAGGGAAGTGTTCCATACCTTTCTTGAGAGAAAATTGATATTTAATATTACCTTCCTTCATATCAATGGTGGCACCAACGAGTTCGAAGAAAAGGTCTTCCCAATATAATGGGACAAGATGCATTGCATTCAATATCCAAGACAACAAAATCAACGGGGACAAGGTTATTGTTAACCATAATACGAACATTATCAATCCTCCCCAAAGGTTTCTTTATAGCATTATCAACAAGATTAACATCCAAATAACAATTCTTCAATGGTGGCAAGTCAAGCATATCATAGATTTTCTTAGGCATAACAGAAATACTTGCACCAAGATCACATAAAGCATTACAATCAAAATCATTGACCCTCATCTTAATGATGGGCTCACAACCATCTTCTAACTTTCTAGGAATAGAAGTTTCAAGTTTTAGTTTCTCCTCTCTAGCTTTTATGAGAGCATTTGTAATATGTTTTGTAAAGGCCAAATTTATAGCACTAGCGTTGGGACTTTTAGCAAGCTTTTGTAAGAACTTTATAACTTCAGAGATGTGACAATCATCAAAGTCTAAACCATTATGATCTACAGCAATGGGAGCATTGTCCCCAATATTTTGAAAAATTTCAGCAGTTTTATCAGTTTCAGCAGTTTTAGCAGTTTCAGGCAATTTTGCACACTTTGCTCTAGGAGTAGTAACATTGCCAACACCAATTATTTTACCATTGATAGTAGGAGGTGTAGCAACATGTGAATCATTAACATTACTAGTAGTGGTAATAGTCCAAACTTTAGCTACATTATTCTCTTTAGCTAGTTTTTCGTTTTCTTCTCTTTCCCACCTAGCATGCAATTCAGCCATCAATCTAATATTCTCATTAATTAGAACTTGGATGGCATTTGCTGTAGTGACAATCTTATTTTCAATATCCTCAGGTTTAGCAGCCATTTTATTAATTAAGAAGGATTGTGACGCAGACAGGTATGAGATTCGGTTTTCAGCATTTGAAATCTTAGTTTGCAAACCCGAAATCCCCATATTCAAATTTTCAAGTTGATTTCCTATATTTTTCAACAAGGTAGATTGTTCATTCATAGTTTTAGTAAACAATTGATTTTGCTCATATTGTGATTGCATAAAGCTCTTAGTGGATCTTTCAATTTCTAGCATCTTTTCCTCATATCTACCATAAGAATTACCATAATCATTACCACTAGCAGAAGGATATGGCCTATAGTTGTTACTAGAATTGTTCCTATAAGCATTGTTGTTGAAATTATTATTTTTAATGAAGTTCACATCAACATGTTCTTCTTGGGCAACCAATGAAGCTAAGGGAACATTATTAGGATCAACATTAGATCTACCATTCACAAGCATAGACATAATAGCATCAATCTTATCACTCAAGGAGGAGGTTTCTTCAACGAATTTACCTTCTTACCTTGTGGAGCTCTTTCGTGTGCCATTCGGAGTAATTTGTCATCATATCATCAAGAAGCTTTGTTGCCGCCCCCAAAGTGATGGACATAAAGGTACCTCCAGCAGCTGAATCCAATAGGTTCCGCGAAGAAAAATTCAATCCTGCATAAAAGGTTTGGATGATCATCCAAGTAGTCAGTCCATGGGTTGGGCAATTCTTTACCAAAGATTTCATTCTCTCCCATGCTTGAGCAACATTTTCATTATCTAATTGCTTGAAATTCATTATGCTACTTCTCAAAGATATAATTTTAGCGGGAGGATAATATCTACCAATAAAAGCATCCTTACATTTAGTCCATGAATCAATACTATTTCTAGGCAGAGATAGCAACCAATCTTTAGCTCTTCCTCTTAAGGAGAAAGGAAACAATTTTAATTTTATAATGTCACCATCAACATCCTTATACTTTTGCATTTCACATAGTTCAACAAAATTATTAAGATGGGCAGCGAGCATCATCGGAACTAACACCGAGAAAATTGCTCTCTCATAACAAGATTCAGTAAAGCAGGTTTAATTTCAAAGAATTCTGCTGTAGTAGCGGGTGGAGCAATAGGTGTGCATAGGAAATCATTATTATTTGTGCTAGTGAAGTCACACAACTTAGTATTTTCAACAGTACCCATTTTAGCAGTAGTAAATAAAGCAAACTAAATAAAGTAAATGCAAGTAACTAATTTTTTTGTGTTTTTGATATAGAGAACGAGACAGTAAACAAAGTAAAGCTAGCAACTAATTTTTGTGTGTTTTGTTTAAGTGCAGCAAACAAAGTAGTAAATAAAATAAAGTAAAGCAAGACAAAAACAAAGTAAAGAGATTGGAAGTGGAGACTCCCCTTGCAGCGTGTCTTGATCTCCCCGGCAACGGCGCCAGAAAAAGTGCTTGATGCGTGTAGTTGACACGTCCGTTGGGAACCCCAAGAGGAAGGTGTGATGCGCACAGTAGCAAGTTTTCCCTCAGAAAGAAACCAAGGTTTATCGAACCAGGAGGAGCCAAGAAGCACGTTGAAGGTTGATGGCGGAGGAGTGTAGTGCGGCGCAACACCAGAGATTCCGGCGCCAACGTGGAACCTGCACAACACAATCACAAAACTTTGCCCCAACGTAATAGCGAGGTTGTCAATCTCACCGGCTTGCTGTAAACAAAGGATTAGATGTATAGTGTGGATGATGATGGTTGTTTGCGAAGAACAAGTAAAGAACAATTGCAGCAGTTTGTATTTCAGATGTAAAGAATAGGACCGGGGTCCACCGATCACTAGCGGTGTCTCTCCCATAAGATAGCAGATGTTGGGTGAACAAATTACAGTTGGGCAATTGACAAATAAAGAAGGCATAACAATGCACATACATATATCATGATGAGTACTATGAGATTTAATCGGGGCATTACGACAAAGTACATAGACCGCTATCCAAGCATGCATCTATGCCTAAAAGTCCACCTTCGAAGTTATCATCCGAACCCCCTCCGAGTATTAAGTTGTAAACAACAGACAATTGCATTAAGTATGGTGCGTAATGTAATCAACACAAATATCCTTAGACAAAGCATCGATGTTTTATCCCTAGTGGCAACAGCACATCCACAACCTTAGAATAGATTTAATGGAGGCATGAACCCACTATCGAGCATAAATACTCCCTCTTGGAGTCACAAGTATCAACTTGGCCAGAGCCTCTACTAGCAACGGAGAGCATGCAAGAACATAAATAACATATATGATAGATTGATAATCAACTTGACATAGTATTCAATATTCATCGGATCCCAACAAACACAACATGTAGGATTACAAATAGATGATCTTGATCATGATAGGCAGCTCACAAGATCTAACATGATAGCACAATGAGGAGAAGACAACCATCTAGCTACTGCTATGGACCCATAGTCCAGGGGTGAACTACTCACACATCGATCCGGAGGCGATCATGGCGATGAAGAGACCTCCGGGAGATGATTCCCCTCTCCGGCGAGGGAGCCGGAGGCGATCTCCTGAATCCCCCGAGATGGGATTGGCGGCGGCGGCGTCTCTAGAAGGTTTTCCGTATCGTGGCTCTCGGTACTGGGGGTTTCGCGACGAAGACTATATGTAGGCGGAAGGGCAGGTCAGGAGGCGCCACGGGGGCCCCACACAACAGGCCGGCGCGGCCAAGGCCCAGGCCACGCCGCCCTAGTGTCTGGCCACCTCGTGGCCCCACTTCGTAAGTCCTCCGGTCTTCTGGAAGCTTCGTGGAAAAATAGGCCCCTGGACGTTGATTTCGTCCAATTCCGAGAATATTTCCTTACTAGGATTTCTGAAATCAAAAACAGCAGAAAACAGCAACTGGCTCTTCGGCATCTCGTCAATTGGTTAGTGCCGGAAAATGCATAATAATGACATATAATGTGTATAAAATATGTGAGTATCATCATAAAAGTAGCATGGAACATAAGAAATTATAGATACGTTTGGGACGTATCACATAGCAACAACGTGGAAGCAGCACACAACGCAACCAAAATAGTTTGCCCAACTTATAGTGAGGTTGTCAATCTCATCGGTTTGGTGAACACAAAGGATTAGACGTATCAAATGGAATGAGATGTTTGCAGAAAGTAAACATAACTGGATTGCAGTTGAATTTATCAATAAAGGAAGAAGGACCGGGGTCCACAGTTCACTAAAGGTGTCTCTCCATAAAGAAATAGCATGTTGGGTGAACAAATTACAGTTGGGCAATTGACAGAATATCGATCATAGATGACAAGATGATTACTGTGAGATTTAGTATTGGGCATTACAACATAATACAGAGACCGTAATCCAACTGCGTCTATGACTAATAATCCACCTTCAGGTTAGCGTCCGCACCCCTTCCAGTATAAAGTTGCAAGCAACAGACTATTGCATTAAGCAATGTGTGTAAAGTAAACAATAGAGTTACCCTTGGATAAAACACTGTTGTTTTCTGCCTAGTAGCAATAGCACATCGATCTACAACCTTAGAAGTTATAAAGTCACTCTTCCAGGAAACTAGAGGCATGAACCTACTATCGAGCATAAATACCCCCTCTTGGAGTCACAAGTGTCCACTTTGGCAGAGTTTCTACTAGCAACGGAGAGCATGCAAGATCACAAATAACATATTACATGAATATATAATCAATCTCAACATAGTATTCAACATTCATTTGATTCCAGCAAACCAAACATATAGGATTACATAAAGATGATCTTGATCATGTAGGGCAGCTCACAAGATCGATACATGAAGCACAAAGTGGAGAAGACAACCATCTAGCTACTGCTATAGACCCATAGTCTAGGGATGAACTACTCACGCATCACTTCGGAGGCGGACATGGCGATATAGATGCCTCTGGCGATGATTTCCCCCTCGGGCAGGGTGCCGGGAAGAGCTTCAGAACCCTCCGAGATGGGTTCGGCAATGGCGGCCGCGACGAAACTTTTCGTGGATGGAGGCCCAGGTATCCAGGGTTTTCCCGAGAAGATGTTTAAATAGCCGGAGGAATTAGGTCATTGGGCGCCAGGTGGACCAAGACCCTCCTAGGCGCGGGACAGGTCCATGCCGCGCCTAGGGGTGGTTTGGTCGCCATGTGGCGCCTCTTCGACCCCCCTCTGGACTTCGTCTTCGTTTCAGTAAAATATTGACTTCGGCTTTTGTTTCGTCCAATTCCGAGAATATTTCATGTACAACTTTTTTGAAATACAAAAACAGCAAAAAACAGGGAACTGGCACTGTGGCATCTTGTTAATAGGTTAGTGCCGGAAATCATGTAAAAGTGCAACAAAGTGTTTCATGGGCATACCCTTCGCGTACCCATTATTAGTATACATGGCTCAACCCAATGTGGAGAAGTCCCAAGAAGGCAACCCGGAGAAGTAGTCAACTAGGACTCTTGTAAAACCCTAGGCTGGTTGCATATATAAAGCCAGCCAGTGCACCCGATAGAGAGAGGACAACAGATAGACAATATAGCTCAGCTTACGGTGGCACCCTGTAAACATACATATGATCATATACAAGATTGCTTGCAGCACGTAGGGATCCTCCATCGAGGGGACCTGAAGCTGGGTATATCATGTGCCCAATCTCGCTCCCGGAATCTCCATCGTCGCTCTTTCCTGAAACCCAAGTCTACAATCCGTAGGCATTGGCGAGGTGATCCCTCGTCAAAGTGTAAACAAAACATATATGAATTGGTGTAAAACAAGCATGGGGCATCAAAAATCCGTAGGCATTGGCGAGACGTATCTAGGCCCAGCCCTCATTTTCCATCCCAACCTACACAAACACAGGTTGAGAGGCAAAATGCACAGGGCCCTTCATATGGTCGATGCCGCGTCACGGGAGGGAAATGTCCTCAACCGATCCTCCTTCCCTGCGCCCCGCCGCCCCTCGTCCGCCCGCCGCCAGCCATGGAGGCCCCACCGGCCCCCGCCCCGAGCGACCCCGTCCCCGCCCCCACCCCGCCGCCAAATCCCGCGCCCGGCCGCGGCTCGAGCGGCCCCGCGCAACCGCCTCCCTCCCAAGCCCCGAGCGCCGTCGTGGTGGCCAGTATGGTGGCCTCCACGCACGTCGGCGTGAAGAGGCAGCGGGCACACATCGTCACAGGCCCCGCCGATGTCTTCCCCGCCCCGAGCGGCCCCGTCTCTGCCCTGGCCCCGAGCGCCCCCGCCCCGAAGAGGAACAAGCCGGCCAGCTTGGGCCAAAGAAGGCCCAACCAAATAAGCCGGCCAACCGCAAGAAGGTTGCTCCTCCTCCCGTGTCCGTCCCTCCACCTCCAAGCGCAAATGAGGTGCTCGACAAAATGTTGGCCCCAACTGCTTCTTACATGGGACTGCTCAACGATGTCGAGGTGAACATTAGGGCTCCTCCCCTCGATTCGTTCGACTTTGAAGGTGAGGAGGAAGAGGAAGGGGAGGCGGAGGAAGAGGTGGCCGAGATCAATGAGGCGGCGTTCGAAGCCGCTCAAGAGGAAGGGGTGCTCGCCGGCCCGTAATCCGATCGTCAAACTCCACCGAGGTTGAAGATGTTCTTTTTGTTTGTGCTTGGTCAGAAGTTGGGATGGATGCGGTTCATGGCACGGACCAAACCGGGAAACGCAATTACCAACGGATCGAGGACAAGTATTGCAAGCTCAAGCCCAAGACCGGCCGCTTGGTCCATCATTCTTACCGGTCACTTCAAGAACGGTGGGAGGTGATAAAGCCCGCTTGTGCTCGTTGGAGTGCGGCTATGGACCAAGTGATCAACGCTCCACCAAGTGGCACCATTGAGAGTGACTTGTGAGTATACTCAACCTCACTCTTTGGTTCATGCCTATTTTTACATTATGCACGGTTGTGATCATGCTATGCTTCCGATTATGCATATTGTAGGAGACATATGCGTACTTGCGGTACAAGGACATGGCAGGTTCCAAGGGAAAATCTTTTCCCTTCAAGCATTATTGGGCATTGCTTAAAGATCTTGACAAGTGGAAAGTAAGGGATCAAGAATCTAACCCCAAGAAATCAGATATGCTCAATGTGGATGATATCGATGATGAAGGAAGGATCCATGGCAAGCCCGAGGGATCCAAGAAGGCCAAGGAAAGGATGAAGTTGGAAGAGCTTGCATCAAGCTTGATGGACAAGCTTGATCAAATGATCATGACAAAGGAGACATTGGCATTGAAGGCATTGGAGACAAAACTCCTTATCACCGAGAGAAAGAAAGAGGTGAAACTTGCAAAGTTGGAAGCTAGGCGGGAAGATGCCAACCGGAAGGCCGAAATGGAGGATAGGATGATCAAGCTCAAGGAATAAAGGCATGGAAAGACATCATTGCCGAGGAGAAGGAGCACATGATGATGTCTAAAACGGACATTAATGAAAACCAATTGGCGTGGTGGAAGGAGACCAAGGCGGACATCGCGAAGAGGAAGCGGCTACTGCGTGGTGGAGGTGCGTCGTCTACTCTCCGAGGTGAGTCTCCGATGAGTGGTGGTGGCGACGGAGGTGTGGACATCTTCGTTTGAGCCGCCAGCCATGGTGGTGATGATGATCTTTTGCAAGGACAAAATGTTGACTATGTATGTAAAACTATGAACCATGCATCGTTTATAATCATTTGCAAGTTTGTTTCATGATATATGTGTTTCATGATTGTGTTTTGCTAATATCCATTTGCAAATATTGTATGTTGCTGTCATTTTTTAGGAAATCCTGTTTTGAAGGTTTGAAGGCCGACGCATATATAAGTGCCCTCAAACCAACCCTCAAAACAGAATATGTTTTGAGGGTTGATTTGAGGGCACTGATCTGCGCCGGCCATTTTAGGCCCGCAAATTCGCGTTTTCTCGGCCCTCAAACTGCCTTTAAGGATTACCAGTTTGAGGGCACTACTAGTGATGCTCTAAGACCCTTCTATACTCACGTGAGGCTGGGGATTTCCTTTAGGAGTTCTCTTTTATTTTTAAGGACGATACCGGAGCTGCTGTTTTCATTGCATTAGTGGAAGACTACAAAGCCAAAAAAAAGATTCCTTAAGGAGACCTTCCTATAAAACATACATAAGACCTCACAGCCTGGATCAAAATGTGCTCCTCCATACTGGGCCGCTAGAGGGATTGGGGCCCTGCTAATCTCCATGTGTTTGCTTGATCCACAATTTTCCCAATTAGAGTATGGGGAGGCAGCTCCTTCTTCTCAAAGGTTCTTCGGTTCTGTTCTTTCCAATATCCGAACAGACTAAGTTAACTTTAGGAAACATGGCCTTTCTTCGCGCCTTTGGCTTTGAACCAAACACTGAAATTAGCCATTCCTTGACGGTAAAATCTTTTCTGACCCAATACTACTAGGAAACAGGCTACCGCTGGCGGACCAAAATAATTTACCACCGGTGCACACCCGCACGGCGGTGGTAACCTGCCGGTGATAACTACCTACTACTAGCGCACCGGACAGGTATGCCGGCGGAAACCAGAAATAGCGCTGGCCTCCCTGCTAGTCCGCCGAGGGTAAGCTATTTAGAAAACAAAAAAAGGGGGTTGGGAGTGAGGCCTTGACCCGCCCAAGCGAAACCAACCATGTACCCACCCGAGCGACACCAACCCACCGCCAGCGTTACATCTATCTATTATTATATACTAAAAGCACAATACGGAGGTGTAAAATAGAGACACCACGTTAAGCCACATGTACTTAATTATTTTGATCCGTCCATCATAATTATAACGGCTGAGATTTAAAGTCAGAAAAAGTTACGTAAATATAAGTGTGTACAAGCTGTCACGTTTGTGTAAAAAAGTGACAATAAAAAATCTTTACTATTATATTGGAGTTGGGGATGGTGTCCACTTTGACATCAAACATTGCGCAAATCGCAACCGTTGATTACATCAAAAAACGCTAATTTTGATCGCAGTTAGTTTCCCAAAAATAAGGATGCAATCCATTCCTACTTAATCCATCCAACAAAGATAAATCAGGACACAAATCCCTCGCACCACACGAAAAATCCGGATGTGATTTCCTTTCTCAGTTATTAACACACCTCTCTCACAGGAAAGAAAGAATTGGAAGACAAATCATTTCCAGATTTTTCAGAGGAATTAAGACTCTAAATTTCAGCGCCCATACCATGTTTTTCCTCTAACAATAACTCCATGCGAGTCTTTACTACTACCCACGTTTCAAGGAATAAGGTGCCCTCGTTTTACGAGCTTTTTGTTTGACCAAGAATTACTTTAAACAGATAAACATTGTTTGTATGAAATTAGTATCACTAAAAGTGTTTTTCAATACGAATCCAACGATACTATATACATATAATACAATTAAGATTTTGTTGCTTATTTTTTATGGTCAAAGTTCGTCCTGGAATACACGTGCGTCTTATTCCTTGAAACGGAGGTAGTATTATATTAGAGTTGTGGATGGTGTCCACTTTGACATCAAACATTGCGCAAATCTCAACCGTTGATTACATCAAAAAACACTAATTTTGATCGCAGTTAGTTTCCCAAAAATAAGGAGGCAATCCGTTCCTAGTTAATCCACCCAACAAAGATAAATCAGGACACAAATCCCTCGCACCACACAAAAATCCGGATGTGATTTCCTTTCTCGGTTATTAACACACCTCTCTCACAGGAAAAAAAGAATTGGAAGACAAATCATTTTCAGATTTTTCAGAGGGAACTAAAACTCTAAATTTCAGCGTCCATGTTTTTCCTCCAACAATAACTCCATGCGAGTATACCGGATTAATTAAGGAAGTTCTGATCAGTGGCAAAGACAATTGCCCCTGCATGTATTATTTTCAAACGGAGTGATCCCCAGATCAACTTTCCGTTTCCCTGGATACACAATGGTACGTCAAAATATAGTTTTGTATGTAACAGACAACACTGATCAATTGGCTTACTACGTGCTTCGAATGTAAAAACGGTACTGGATGTTCGCCCGAGTTTTCTTTTGTCTATTTGAGAGTTAACTGTGCGATCCATTTCCCCAATGGCGTGTTGACCGGGGATACCACATGCATCTTCTCGGCTCCAGGTCCGGACCCTCCATCAGACAAGACCGTGGCAACCATGAAGCTGCGGAAAAATTGTGGACCAACAACACATCCACCATACTAAAGGGATGGTAGAAAACGTTGTCCACAGATCTCTCGACCCCGACACCAAACACACCTTTGAGAAGGAGCGGGGATTTGTAAATCTTTATTCTCCACGCCATAGCCGCCACCTTAGAAATGCCGACGTTAGGGACAAGAAGCCTAACCCTAGCTACATGGCCGAGACAGAAAATCGGGGTTCCCTCCTCCTTCTCCTGTCGTTGGAGTAACAAGCTGTTGACTGCCAAAACCCACCGGCGGGCAGCGGCCTTGTCAACACTGTAGAGCCGGGGGGAGCCTAGAGCTGCGGCTGGCTGAGACCCCTCCGAGCGACGGCCCGCAATGCTCTTCTGGTCACACGCGGCGTTGCGAAGTGCAAGGGCGTGCCACCTGACCTATACCAGGTCAGGAAGGTGATGAGATTGCCTCGCTTAGTTTCCTGCGGGGCATACATGTAAACGTTAAATACGAGCCTCGATCGGCTCTCGGGTTATCTCGTGAATCGGCTCAAAGAGCCGATCCACCCATGATCCGTACGGGGTGTACGAATACTTGGTGGTCCCGCTTGATCAAGATGAAGCTAATGAGATCTACGACGATTTAGGGTTTTCACCACATAATCGGATCATCCTACTCCAGGTTGGGCCGGATGGCCACGCACGGTGCTCGTAAGCCGATCCTAAACAAGGCCAAAAAACCAACATGAAGTTGATCCTAGGAACATCCCGTTTAGGACTTGCGAACGCCACCCTACGTGCCACGAGGATCCTCCCCCTTTGTAAGGCCAAACTATTGCGAGATATTAAACTAATCCTTGTAGAACAAGGAGCAATCGTAACGGATCAGATCTACTAAATAATGATCAAGCGGGGTGCCGCCCCCACACCTGAGATAGGCGTGAGGACGGCTAGATATGCAAGGGTTGCACTACGTAAGCATGCTTAAACGAAGAACAATGCTAACCCTAACACATCTAATGATAACTACGTTGCTCGCCATCAAAAGCGCTTCGGTACGAGCAACGCATGAACAACGTGGGGCTTGTGCTGCCTAGATCGCAAGATGCGATCTAGGCAGCATGTCGCTTACCTGATAGAAACCCTCGAGACGAAGGAGTTGGCGATGCGCCGAGATTGGTTTGTTTTTGGGGTTGAACGTGAGTTGTTGTTTATTCCATAAACCCTAGGTACATATTTATAGTCCCCTGGACTTTCTAATGTGGGCGTGCACCAAACCGTGCACGAGATAAAATCTAACTTCTAAACCGGTATACAATCTATTATATTAAGATACACGGGCTAACTAGCCCAAATTCTCCGTGCCAGGCCGCTTCATACTTCTTCCATATGTAATCTCCCAAGCCCATCTCGATCGCGGCCCACCTCCTGATTTAGCCAAAATCTGGTGATAACACATGCCCCCCTGGTTTTGGTAATGATAATTTCAAAACCACTCTGTTTTTCCCCAGAGGGGTCGTGTCACAGCAGAGCGGAACTGTCGCAGCACGCCTTATCATGAAGACTTGCCTTCCCAACTTCTCTGCACGATTTGACAGTTTTGGCACCATGTCCTCGAGAACTGCTCGGAAATTAAAACCCCCACCTCCTTTTATTTAGCCACAACGAACAGTTCTCTTCTTTACCCCTTCCGCGAGTAGTGCTCCAAAAACCCTCCCCGCAACCATGTCCTCTTCCTCTTCCTCTTCTTCTTCGTCGGATCCTTCCCACGTGTCTTCTCCCATCCGAGAGTCGACGCCCTCGTGGGGTACACAAGCGGCGTATGACATCCTTGCCCCGACGAAGTGGGACAAAGAGGACCATGACTCCTCCGTCCGGTCCGAGGATGACAAATCCCAAACCGACGGGGAGAGCGACCTCCGCTTCCTTGCTGACGAGGAAGTAGTGGAGGAGAGCGAAGACGACCGTCTCTCTTGGGCGGACTTCACCACCTCCGAGGAGGTGAAGGAAGAGGAAGAGGAGGAGGAGGATGAAGACAGCTCCTCCGACGAGCCGCCGGCCAAACGCCGCCACCTCTGGCCCGGGAACTTCAGCGACGTCGACAGTGACGACGACGCCGACGAAGAGGACGAAGACGACGAGGGTCCTATCGGCGGCCGCTGGAGCAGCGACGACGAGCCGGCGGGGAGTAGCACCGGCGGTGGCGCCGATGGTGACGACGACGACGAGGGCAGCAGCGGCCCCTAGATAGGGACTT
This sequence comes from Lolium rigidum, assembly GCF_022539505.1. Taxonomy (NCBI): domain Eukaryota; kingdom Viridiplantae; phylum Streptophyta; class Magnoliopsida; order Poales; family Poaceae; genus Lolium; species Lolium rigidum. The sequence continues at coordinate 146,924,497 of NC_061514.1, forward strand.
AGCATAGGACTAGCAGTAGCAGACGGGGCAATGTATCCCCCTGTTCTTCTCTTTTGAGGGCAATCAGCTCTTCTCTGTAAGAAATCTGGCTCATCAATGAAGAAATTCCCCAACTCGATTTTGCCGATTCCATTTATGATGATTTAGCCGATTGTCTTCCCTCCTGATTCTGCCGATTGCCACACCAGACCATGCCCAACAAGCCGATGGCATAGCACCGGCCTCCCACACTAGATTTCGAGATAGATCCATCTAGACCCAAACTCCTTGCCACACAAGTCCAAGCCTTATTCGCGCGAATCCACAGATCTCATTCAAGATGACATGTTGGACCTAGCGGCAAAACTCCTGAAATAATGTCGGGTCTCCTCTTCCTTATTCTCTCCGAATTCCGCTCGTTCAGCTCCGACGACTTCCCTCTACAATAAACACCGTCTTTTGAACGAGTCGACACGAAGAGCGGGCCCATTTCGACAGAGTTGGTTAGACCTCGAGGGGCGAGCTGCCCCCCGAGCCTTAGCCACGGCGAGGGTAAAGGATGGATCATCACCATTGAGATTTCGGGGCGGGCCCAACCCTGTCCAAAAGAGTTATCCCGCAGGGCCACCAGCCGCTCACCTCCCTTCCGTTGAGGGTCCATACAGCCGATCCAGCAAGCTATGATAATTTTGCAACATAGGCACCGTTCTTCAGGTAACTTGCGGTGCAGAGTTCGGCCGATCCCAACGAGATCGGCTCCCCGGAGCAGAGACCTTCAAAGTGAGCTGCCCCCCGGGCCTTCAAGGTGAGAATAGCAGCGAGCTGGTTACGTCAATCATCCTTGGTTTCTAACTCACAACGCCGTATCAACCGATTTAGAACAAATCGGCTCCTTTAGAATGAGGGAGTTCCAGGACGAGCCGCCCTTCCCCGAGCTTCTTTAGTCCAAACCTTGCGCCTTGCTGATCAGATCAGCTCATCATCTTCGGCAGGCTGAGGCAACTTCCGGTGAGAACGTTTTCGTGTTTCTGACGCTCTCCAGACTCTTGGAGGGAACTACCCCCTCTGCTCTTAAGTCGATGCCTGCTGCATCGGCTATGCCTGAAATTTTTCGAACTTTTTTTTTTTTATTTTTCCGGCCGACTTGTATATCGGCCCCCCATGTTCCAATACCCATCAACAGAAGATGAAATGGTTCTGTTGCACACCCTCGTATTTTATATACCTGGGTGTCCCCCCGAGCCGATTCTGTCAAGAGAATTGATGGTATCGGCTCTGTTGGATAACATGTTGAACCCGAGCGGAATGGTGGGTGAGGATATTCCCGGCCGATCACCGGAATCGGCCTCCACGTTGTTTGCTCGGTGAAGGTCTTGTAATGCTCCTTCACGGATCCTTGGGGCCGATCACAAGGATCAGCCTCGCCGACTTGCACATTGCTTGGCTTACACTACATGGTCGGGCCGGTGGATAAAACTAGCTTAACCCTTCCCTTCGTCACATCGATGCGCTCGCTGGTCGTCCAATTTGATGCCCGAAAGGGGTTCTTGGCCTGCTGCTTCCCATGCGTTCATGCCAGCCGTTGAAACTTCGGCCGAGTCGTCGGCTTGGACGACCTCTACCTCATCCCCATCCCATCGTATTATGCATTGGTGCATCGTGGAGGGAATGCGGCGGTTGGCGTGGATCCAATCTCTTCCTAGCAAAACGAGCATAACTGCTCGTGCTATCAACGATAAAGAACGCCGTGGGGATGGTTTTTCTTCCTACGGTCAGATCCACATTCAGAACTCCTTGTGCTTCAGATGCTTGACCGTTGAAGTCGCTCAACGTTACGTTGGTCTTGATTAGATCCGAACTCGAGCGTCCCAGCCGACGTAGCATAGAATACGGCATGATGTTAACTGCCGCTCCGGTGTCCACCAGCATCCTGTTTACAGGCCTCCCATCAATATACCCTCGTAAGTACAGGGCCTTCAGATGCCTGTAGCTCCTGTCTCGTGGCTTCTCAAAGATAACCGGCCGTGGGCCGCAGTCAAGTTGTGCCACGGAGGTTTCGTCTAACCCTGGGGCATTGAACTCCGAAGGGAGGATAAACACCATATTTGTGCCAGCCGATGTTTCATCATCGGCTTTTCTCTGTTCGGGGCGCCACTCTTTTCTTCGTGGCTGACCTTCCTCGTCCAAGGTTCGCAGAATTTTGGCGGCCAGATCGGGCCGTGCCCTCCTTAGCGTGCGCAGATATAATCTTTCAGTTTCTTTCAACCCTTGCGGACGCTGGACTCTTTGCTTCTGGGAATGGCTGAGCCCATCAGGGTACCATCTGGACTGACGATATTTGTATTCTTCACTATCGTCCTCTAGCTCCTCGAGATCTTCCATCTGAGGGGACTCGGCACGCTTGTCCCGATGCGGGAAAGGCCCTAGCCGGCTGAACGCAGACACGTTAGCGGCACCCTTCTTTCTTTGTTTGCATTCGGGCAGTCCTCGATTGTTGGCAATCGGCTCATCCCTGAGTCCCAGCAATGTTTGAAAAACGGGCAGTCCCAGTGCTTATCCATGTCACTCCGTCCCCTTGGCCTTCCTTCGGCGCGACGGCCGTACCTTTTGTTGCTTCTACCATGCTGGCGGTACCTTCCGACCTCGGCATCAGACCGGACATTCCTCTCATCGTCGGCGTCGTAGCGCCGACGTCGGTCTTGGTGTTGCTCGTATTTGCCGAGGGGGTGCTTGGAATGTGGGCGTTGATACCGCATGCTTTTTATTCCCTCCCTTGCCAGGTACCGCATGTCCTCACCTCGGGGTTGGCCGCGCGGATCGGCCCCCTCTTCATCCTTGCCACGGGAGTGGCTGCTTTCCGTTTCCCCTTTGTCATGGCGGCTTGCAGATCCTGCCACATTGACACCAAAGGAACACTTTGGCCGATCTATGAGGTGGCTGAGATCCACCGTGTCGACGCCGGGCCCCGGGCGTGGGTTCCTACCAAGCCCGATACCGTGCGGCCGGGTCTTCTCAGTGGAGCCGATGAGTTCGGCTCCAAGGGTTGCCTTGATCCCGTCATGTTCCCTTCCGAGCTCCTTGGGTAGATCCCCATGCTTCGGAGACTTGGTGCGCTCCTCCAACGGGGTGGAGAGATCCCTCTCCTCAAGCGCGCCTTCGGGCGTGGAGCCCCTCCCCCGACGCCATGGGAGTGGGTTCGGTGGGAGGAGCCGAAGAGTGCGGCTTCGAGGATGGCTTTGATCTCGTCGCATGTGAGCGGCGTGCCGTCCGCCATCTCGGATGTAGATGGCGATGTGGTTGATGTAGACGATTGTCCCACCGGCGTGCCGGAATGTGTTGACTGCCAAAACCCACCGGCGGGCGGCGGCCTTGTCAACACCGTAGAGCCGGGGGAGCCTAGAGCTGCGGCTGGCTGAGACCCCTCACGAGCGACGGCCCGCAATGCTCTTCCGGTCACACGCGGCGTTGCGAGGTGCAGGGCGTGCCACCCGACCTATACCTGGTCGGGAAGGTGATGAGATTGCCTCGCTTAGTTTCCTGCGGGGCATACATGTAAACGTTAAATACGAGCCTCGATCGGCTCTCGAGGTTATCCTGTGAATCGGCTCAAAGAGCCGATCCACCCATGATCCGTACGGGGTGTACGAATACTTGGTGGTCCTGCTTGATCAAGATGAAGCTAATGAGATCTACGACGATTTAGGGTTTTCACCACATAATCGGATCATCCTACTCCAGGTTGGGCCGGATGGCCACGCACGGTGCTCGTAAGCCGATCCTAAACAAGGCCAAAAAACCAACATGAAGTTGATCCTAGGAACATCCCGTTTAGGACTTGCGAACGCCACCCTACGTGCCACGGGATCCTCCCCCTTTGTAAGGCCAAACTATTGCAGATATTAAACTAATCCTTGTAGAACAAGGAGCAATCGTAACGGATCAGATCTACTAAATAATGATCAAGCGGGTGCCGCCCCACACCTGAGATAGGCGTGAGGACGGCTAGATATGCAAGGGTTGCACTACGTAAGCATGCTTAAACGAAGAACAATGCTAACCCTAACACATCTAATGATAACTACGTTGCTCGCCATCAAAAGCGCTTCGAGTACGAGCAACGCATGAACAACGTGGGGCTTGTGCTGCCTAGATCGCAAGATGCGATCTAGGCAGCATGTCGCTTACCTGATAGAAACCCTCGAGACGAAGGAGTTGGCGATGCGCCGAGATTGGTTTGTTTTTGGGGTTGAACGTGAGTTGTTGTTTATTCCATAAACCCTAGGTACATATTTATAGTCCCCTGGACTTTCTAATGTGGGCGTGCACCAAACCGTGCACGAGATAAAATCTAACTTCTAAACCGGTATACAATCTATTATATTAAGATACACGGGCTAACTAGCCCAAATTCTCCGTGCCAGGCCGCTTCATACTTCTTCCATATGTAATCTCCCAAGCCCATCTCGATCGCGGCCCACCTCCTGATTTAGCCAAAATCTGGTGATAACACAAGCGGACGAGGTGGGAACCTATGGCGGAGCTAGCGGAAATTGGGGCAAAACTTCTCTCCTCGCTGTCGCTTGTCTACGAGAGTAGGAGAGAGCAGTTTGCGTCTCCATTCGCGCGAGGTTTTTGCCGCACCACAATTCCCGTCCAAGGTATCTTCTAAAAAGTAGCCTTTTAGCCAAATTATTTTACAAACTATGATTAAATTATTTTCAAAACAATCTTTTTACACGGCGTCCCCCCATGGGCGCCATGCTTATAGCCATTTTCTGTGCCATGCAAGACCACGACGCCATACCCATGGTGCCCTATCCCACAATGTTCTACAAAAGAGTACGATTTAGGAATCATCTTAGATTAGGTTTATTTTGTGTTATAGTTACATATAAAGGTTAAAACTATAAATTTTTATGTATCTGGTACATGTGCATCATAGGTAAAAAAACTTCTTTGTTTCCTTAATGCATCGTTGCCGCCCTGGCGTGCGATCGAGAGTGTCAAGCGCGATGTACGACAAGCCGAAAGATCGTATTGGCCTCCACCCGGAAATGAACAGCCATAATGAGCATGTACATGGCGTCTCCAGACCCGCGGTGACGAAGATCACTCCATGCAGATGGGGCGATTTTGCCATCATCATGCGGCAACACCAGTTTTGCCCAATCTTCTCTAACATCGCCAACTTTTCAAAGTGCCTTTGTTGTAATTTTTAATCCGTTTGTATCCACTTTTGAAGTGTCTTTGTTGTAACTTGTAAAACAACTTCTTTATTAATCGAACGAAGCAAAGCTTTTGCTCCATTAAAAAAAGGCGCCAACATGCTTGTCTACTCGATCCATCTATTCGCCTCATCACCGATATGCTCGCTGAGTTTGTGGACATGCACATGCTCCGGATTTAGCTATCTTGTTTATCTACTATGTCCATTGTGTGTGTACAACGGGCAACATGGACAACGTCCACCATCTCCCACATGATTGGATTGTTGATGTAATCTTCTTCAACTGAACGAAGATGGTGAAAGTAGAAGATTGATGGGATGTCAACATTTTTAATCAAGATTAAAGCCTCGTGTTGATGTGTTGTCCTCTGTGGTTTCTTGTTGCCGATAATGCAGCTTCCTGAGCCCCTTAGATGGATGATGGATGACTTGGAGGGTAGCTGTGTTTTGATGGTCAGTGTTTTTGGATAATTTATGCTATAGATGTATTGTTCACATTTTCAATGAGATTGCATACTTTTTGTTGAACCCCTATTTTTACCTTGAGTCAGTAAATTATGGGCATCCCTAACTCAGTAGTTGGTACGAGCATTAGAGTATCTTCAAAATCTTTCCGTTTCTTAGATCTAGTAGATGCTTAGTGATGTTGGCATACCATGTCATGTTATTATAATCGATAGGTATAAAAAAGTGATGTGGACTTTGCTGAACCCTAAAATACTAACGAGTTTATCTTGATGACTGATGTCTACGGGTGCTTCTATTCTTGTAGACAGTGTTGGGCCTCCAAGAGCAGAGGTTTGTAGAACAGCAGCAAGTTTCCCTTAAGTGGATCACCCAAGGTTTATCGAACTCAGGGAGGAAGAGGTCAAAGATATTCCTCTCAAGCAACCCTCGCAATCACGATACAAGAAGTCTCTTGTGTCCCCAACACACCTAATACACTTGTCAGATGTATAGGTGCACTAGTTCGGCGAAGAGATAGTGAAATACAAGTAGTATGGATGTATATGCGTGGTAATAGCAATCTGAATAAAAAATGGCAGCGAGTAAACATGCAACAGAACAGTAAGTAAATGGAGTTTCGATGCTTAGAAACAAGGCCTAGGGATCATACTTTCACTAGTGGACACTCTCAACATTGCAATCATAATTGGATATAAATATAAGCACTTCACTATGCTACTCTGAATTACTCTTTGGCAAGATAACGAACACTAATTCATCATGTAGGCAAACCTTAAAGATGTATTCCCAAGTACTAATGAAAACCCCACGCTGTCACTTTGAGCATTCATAGGAGGTACTAACACACCACAATTTCATAGAGACATCCAACTCAAATCATAACTCAGTGAATAAGTATTCTGTGAAATATAGTCTAAGAGACCCACACGGTAGCACACACTGTCACCTTTACACACGTGGGACAAGGAGTCTCCGGAGATCACATAAGTAAAATCCACTTGAATAGCATAATGACATATAGATTACAAACTCATCATATGGATCTCAATCATGTAAGGCAGCTCATGAGATTATTGTATTGAAGTACATAGGAGAGAGATTAACCACATAGCTACCGGTACAGCCCCGAGCCTCGATGGAGAACTACTCCCTCCTCATGGGAGACAGCAGCGTTGATGAAGATGGCGGTGGTGTCGATGGAGAAGCCTTCCGGGGCACTTCCCCGTCCCGGCGGCGTGCCGGAACGAGACTCCTGTCCCCGGATCTTGGCTTCGCGATGGCGGCGGCTCTGGAAGGTTTCTCGTACCGTGGCTTTTCCGTATCGAGGTTTTAAGTCAGGGACCCTTAAATAGGCGAAGAGGCGGAGTCGGAGGGGTGACGAGGCGACGACACAGTAGGGGGGCGTGGGCCCTAGCCTGGCCGCGCCGCTCTATCATCTGGGCCCACCAGGGCTCCCCTCTGGTGGCTCTCGGGTGTTCTGGAAGCTTCGTGGAAAAATAGGATGTTGGGCGTTGATTTCGTCCGATTCCGAGAATATTTCCTTACTAGGATTTATGAAACCAAAAACAGCAGAAAACAGGAACAGGCACTTCGGCATCTCGTCAATAGGTTAGTTCCGGAAAACGCGTAATTATGACATATAATGTGTATAAAACATGTAGGTATTGTCATAAAACAAGCATGGAACATAAGAAATTATAGATACGTTTGGGACGTATCAAGCATCCCCAAGCTTAGTTCCTACTCGCCCTCGAGTAGGTAAACGATAACAAAGATAATTTCTGAAGTGACATGCTATCATAATCTTGATCATACTATTGTAAGCATATGAGATGAATGCAGCGATTCGAAGCAATGATGAAGATAATGAGTAAACAAATGAATCATATAACAAAGACTTTTCATGAATAGTACTTTCAAGACAAGCATCAATAAGACTTGCATAAAAGTTACTCATAAAGCAATAGATTCTTAGTAAAAGCATTGAAGCAACACAAAGGAAGATATAAGTTTCAGCGGTTGCTTTCAACTTCAACATATATATCTCATGGATAATTGTCAACACAAAGTAATATAACAAGTGCAATAACTAAACATGTAAGAATCAATGCACGGTTGACACAAGTGTTTGCTTCTGGGATAGAAAGAATGGGTGAACTGACTCAACAATAAAGTAGAAGAAAGGCCCTTCGCAGAGGGAAGCATTGATTACTATATTTGTGCTAGAGCTTTTCATTTTGAAAACAAGAAACAATTTTGTCAACGGTAGTAATAAAGCATATGTGTTATGTATAAGATCCTATAAGTTGCAAGCCTCATGCATAGTATACGAATAGTGCTCGCACCTTATCCTAATTAGCTTGGGTTAACACGGATTATCATTGCATAGCATATGTTTCAACCAAGTGTCACAAAGGGGTACCTCTATGCCGCCTGTACAAAGGTCTAAGGAGAAAGCTCGCATTGGATTTCTCGCTTTTGATTATTCTTAACTTAGACATCCATACCGGGACAACATAGACAACAGATAATGGACTCCTCTTTAATGCATAAGCATTCAACAACAATTAATATTCTCATAAGAGATTGAGGATTAGCTGTCCACACTGAATCCACCATGAATCATGGGTTTAGTTAGCGGCCCAATGTTCTTCTCTAACAGTATGCATACTCAAACCATTTGATTGTGAAAACCGCTCTTACTTCAGACAAGACGAACATGCCTAGCAACTCACATGATATTCAACAAAGGTAAAGTTGATGGCGTCCCCAGAAAACATGGTTATCGCTCAACAAGCAACTTATTAAGAAATAAGACACATAAGTACATATTCTTCACCACGATAGTTTTTAAGCTATTTGTCCCATGAGCTATATATTGCAAAGGTAAAGAATATAAATTTTTAAAGGTAGCACTCAAGTAATTTACTTTGGAATGGCAGAGAAATACCATGTAGTAGGTAGGTATGGTGGACACAAATGGCATAGTTTTTGGCTCAAGGATTTGGATGCATGAGAAGAATTCCTCTCAATACAAGGCTAGGATAGCAAGGTTGTTTGAAGCAAACTCAAGTATAAAACGGTGCAGCAAGACTCACATATGAACATATTGCAGGCATTATAAGACTTTACATCGTCTCCTTGTTGTTCAAACACCTTAACCAGAAAATATCTAGACTCTAGAGAAACTAATCATGCAAACCAAATTTTAACAAGCTCTATATAGTTCTTCATTAATGGGTGCAAAGTACATGATGCAAGAGCTTAAACATGATCTATATGAGCACAACAATTGCCAAGTATCAAATTATTCAAGACATTGTACAAATTACCACATGCAACATTTTCTGTTTCCAACCATATAACAATTAACGAAGCAGTTTCAACCTTCGCCATGAACATTAAAAGTAAAGCTAAGAACACATGTGTCCATATGAACCAGCGGAGCGTGTCTCTCTCCCACACAAGCATGTATTCAGAGAATGAAAATAACAAAACAAAAATAAAAGCACACAGACGCTCCAAGTAAAGTACATAAGATGTGACCGAATAAAAATATAGTTTCAAGAGAAGAAACATGATAATTTGTCGATGAAGAAGGGGATGCCTTTGGCATCCCCAAGCTTAGATGTTTGAGTCTTCTTGAAATATGCGGGGATGAACCACGAGGGCATCCCCAAGCTTAGACTTTTCACTCTTCTTGATCATATTGTATCATCCTCCTCTCTTGACCCTTGAAAACTTCCTCCACACCAAACTCAAAACAAACTCATTAGAGGGTTAGTGCATAATCAAAAATTCACATGTTCAGAGGTGACACAATCATTCTTAACACTTCGGACATTGCTCAAAGCTACCGGAAGGTAATGGAACAAAGAAATCCATCCAACACAGAAAAAGAGGCAATGCGAAATAAAAGGCAGAATCTGTCAAAACAGAACAGTCCGTAAAGACGAATTTTAAAGAGGCACCAGACTTGCTCAGATGAAAATGCTCAAATTGAATGAAAGTTGCGTACATATCTGAGGATCAAGCACGTAAATTGGCAGATTTTTCTGAGTTACCTACAGAGAGGTAGATCGAAATTCGTGACAGCAAAAAATCTGTTTCTGCGCAGTAATCCAAATCTAGTATTGACTTTACTATCAAAGACTTTACTTGGCACAACAAATGCAATAAAATAAGATAAGGAGAGGTTGCTACAGTAGTAAAAACTTCCAAGACTCAAATATAAAACAAAAGTAATGTAGTAAAATAAACACATGTGTTATCTCCCAAGAAGTGCTTTCTTTATAGCCATTAAGATGGGCTCAGCATTTTTAATGATGCACTCGCAAGAAATAAGAGTTGAAGCAAACGAGAGCATCAAGAAGCAAATTCAAAACAAATTTAAGCCTAACCCACTTCCTATGAAAAGGAATCTTGTACACAAATAAATTCATGAAGCATAATGCAACAAACATAGAAAGATAAAACAAGTGTAACTTCAAGATTTTCAGCATATAGAGAGGTGTTTTAGTAACATGAAAACTTCTACAACCATATTTTCCTCTCTCATAATAACTTTCAGTAGCATCATGAGCAAACTCAACAATATAACTATCAAATGAAACATTCTTATCATGAGTCTCATGCATAAAATTATTACTACTCCCAACATAAGCATAATCAGTTTTATTAGTTGTAGTGGGAGCAAATTCAACAAAGTAACTATCATTATTATTCTCATCAAGTGTAGGAGGCATAGTATAATCACAATAAAATTTACTCTCCATAGTAGGCGGCACCAAAAGACCACTATCATTATAATCATCATAAATAGGAGGCATATCATAATCAACATAAACTTTCTCCTCAATACCCGGAGGGCTAAAGAGATCATTTTCATCAAAACCGACCTCCCCAAGCTTAGCATTTTCCATAGCATTAGCAACAATGGTGTTCAAAGCATTCATATTAATAACATTCCCATTAGTATGCATATAAAGTTCCATGGGTTTTTTAATTCTCTCTTCAAACACATCATGTCCTAATTCTAGATAAAGTTCATAAAGATCTCTCATATTTTTGTTGTTTTCCATCATGCCTAACTAGTGTAAACGAGAAACAAAAAGATGCAATTGCAGGATCTAAAGGAAATAGCTTCGAGCACACACACAACAGCAACAGAAAAGTACTTAGTTACCTGGGACCGGAGTATGAGTGCCTTTTACCTTTCCTCCCCGGCAACGGCGCCAGAAAAGTGCTTGATGTCTAAGAGTGCTTCTATTCTTGTAGACAATGTTGGGCCTCCAAGAGCAGAGGTTTGTAGAACAGCAGCAAGTTTCCCTTAAGTGGATCACCGAAGGTTTATCTAACTCAGGGAGGAAGAGGTCAAAGATATTCCTCTCAAGCAACCCTGCAATCACGATACAAGAAGTCTCTTGTGTCCCCAACACACCTAGCTAATACACTTGTCAGATGTATAGGTGCACTAGTTCGGCGAAGAGATAGTGAAATACAAGTAGTATGGATGTATATGAGTGGTAATAGCAATCTGAATAAAATATGGCAGCGAGTAAACATGCAACAGAACAGTAAGTAAATGGAGTTTCGATGCTTAGAAACAAGGCCTAGGGATCATACTTTCACTAGTGGACACTCTCAACATTGCAATCATAATTAGATATAAATATAAGCACTTCACTATGCTACTCTGAATTACTCTTTGGCAAGATAACGAACACTAATTCATCATGTAGGCAAACCTTAAAGATGTATTCCCAAGTACTAATGAACACCCCACGCTGTCACTTTGAGCATTCATAGGAGGTACTAACACACCACAATTTCATAGAGACATCCAACTCAAATCATAACTCAGTGAATAAGTATTCCAGTGAAATATAGCCTAAGAGACCCACACGGTGCACACACTCGTCACCTTTACACACGTGGGACAAGGAGTCTCCGGAGATCACATAAGTAAAATCCACTTGAATAGCATAATGACATCTAGATTACAAACTCATCATATGGATCTCAATCATGTAAGGCGGCTCATGAGATCATTGTATTGAAGTACATAGGAGAAAGATTAACCACATAGCTACCGGTACAGCCCCGAGCCTCGATGGAGAACTACTCCCTCCTCATGGGAGACAGCAGCGTTGATGAAGATAGCGGTGGTGTCGATGGAGAAGCCTTCCGAGGGCACTTCCCCGTCCCGGCGGCGTGCCGGAACAGAGATTCCTGTCCCCTAGATCTTGGCTTCGCGATGGCGGCGGCTCTGGAAGGTTTCTCGTACCGTGGTTTTTCCGTATCGAGGTTTTAGGTCAGGGACCCTTAAATAGGCGAAGAGGTGGAGTCGGAGGGGTGACGAGGCGACGACACTGTAGGAGGGCGTGGGCCCTAGCCTAGCCGCGCCGCCCTATCATCTGGGCCCACCAGGGCTCCCCTCTGGTGGCTCTCGGGTGTTCTGGAAGCTTCGTGGAAAAATAGGATGCTGGGCGTTGATTTCGTCCGATTCCGAGAATATTTCCTTACTAGGATTTCCGAAACCAAAAACGAGCGAAAAACGAGAACTGCACTTCGGCATCTCGTCAATAGGTTAGTTCCGGAAAACGCGTAATTATGACATATAATGTGTATAAAACATGTAGGTATTGTCATAAAACAAGCATGGTGTCGTGGTATCGTCACGGCATATGCCATAGGGTGGCTAATCGAAGGGGCTCCTGAGAGATCTCACGGCGGTATCCGGAAGCGGGTATGGGCACGAGCGACACGGCGACGTACCCAGGTTCGAGGCCCTCCGATGGAGGTAAAACCTCTACTCCTGCTAGAGTGTATAAGATATCACACCAGTACAATGGTGCTCCTAGAGCTGTGTCCGGCTGCTCCTGGGAGGCTAAGGGAGACGATGGTCTCTCTCACAGGGCAGCGCTAAGGGTGGAATGAAGTGAGAATGATCGATCCTCCCCCGCACGAGGGGGGTAGCCCAGCTTATATAGGCGCTGGCACTTTACGTATAAGTCCCTATAGTCTACCGGCCGGCTTGGCCGGCTCCGGCTTCCGCTCCTTCCCGAGGCGTTGACGTCATGGAGCCGTTGAGGCGTAGTGGCCTGTCCCGTCCGCCAGAGGAGGTCAGCGGTATGGCGAGGAGGAGTCTCTGTCGCCATCATGCCCTCGTAGCCGGTACGGACTGTCGTAGGCGATGATGGCCGGTCCGGCGCGTAGCACCTGCTGCTCTACAGGTGCCCCGCGCTTTACGGAAGATGAAGTCAGCGTGGACTTTGGGAACCCGGATCACCAACCCGGTTCCTTCCAAGTGCAAGACTCGCCAGCCTCGAGTCGGTCCGAGGTACAGACCCCCAGTCGGATATGGCTTGTAGAAGCCGGCCCGGCCACAGCATTGGCGGCCGTAGCCGGGCCGACTAGGACCTAGAGCCAGCCGGCTTCGGACCAGCCGGCCACGGCGCCGGCCGGCTGCTCCTCGGCCGGCCTTTGCCGCGAGCCGCCAGTGGCCAGCCGGCTGCTCCGCGTCCATTGCCCTACCCGGGGTCTTCCCCCCGACATTAGCCCCCGAAGCTGGCAAGGTCCTGCGTTTAGAAGGACCTAGGCAGTTTTCCTGGCTTCTTGAATATACTTGGCGGCACTCGGAGGGGCCGACTGAGAATTTTCATTCAGCCGGTTGCGCCCTCATCCGGCTAGCTCTCGCCGGCTGCTTCTAGCCGGCTGCTTTTTATACTTGTGCAGCTTTTGCTTTCTCGCGAGTTTTGATGGCGTCTCCGCCTTGTTGATGATATTTGGTCCGAGTTGAACTTCTTGTCCGGCTCCGGCTTGCAGCGCGCCGGAGTCTCCGCCACCTCGGGTCCTGCACCCGACTTGACCGGTCTGACGCCAGGGCTCTGCCGCCGGTTCGTCTGGTCACATCAATGTCCCTCCGGATCCGGTGCGGTTGTGGGCGACGTGGTGTGGCAGTTTCTGGTAACGGTAGCGGTCGTGGGGGGAGTTAGGGCGCAGTAAATCCGGAGACGTGGCCCACGTTGCCCACTTGGAGGCCAACCGCCCACGCCTGAGGGCTTTAAAAGCCGCGGGGGGGGGGGGGGCATCGAGGCGGCACTTGTCCCCTTCTTCCTCCGCGCGTTCCCATTTTCGTTCCTTCTCGCATCCGAGCTCTTCGCTGCCTCGGCGCCGTTCTTCTTCCGCTCTCCTGGCGAGCTTCGGCGAACGGTTGCCCCGACGATCCTCCGCCGAGCCGCCACCGCAACCCCGCCAATCCGGCGCCACGGGGCCGCGCGCATCGACGGCGCGCCCTTCTCCACCGCGATCTCCTCCGGCGAGGAGCGGCTCTTCTTCGCCCTTCCGCCTCTCCTGGACTTCCTCTTCTTCTTCGTCCTCGATGGCCCAGCCGAGCGGCTCCTGGAAGGGTTCCTATATGCGGGAGGACGACATCGCTCGGCTCGTGCGCCTCCGCCGCATCCCGGCGGGAGTGATTACGAGGGCGCCGGGCGCGGAGATGGAGCCTCGGCCGGAGCCCGGCGAACGCGTGGTCTTCGGCGCGCACCTCGATCGCGGGTTGGGCCTGCCGGCTTCCAACTTCTTCCGCCGGTTCCTCGACCACTTCGGCCTGCAGCCGCACCACCTGCCGGCCAACGCCATGATCCTCCTCGGCTCGCTACGTGGCCTTCATGGAAGGCTACGCCGGCTTGTGGCCGGACGTGGATTTTTGGAGCCGGCTCTTCTACATCAAGGCGCAGACGACTGAAGGCCGCCTGAGGACCTGCGGCGCCGCCTCCATCTATCCTCGTACGGGTACGTCCTTCCCGAAGATTCCGACTGTCGATTCTGTGAAGAATTGGCAGATGTCTTTCTTTTATGTGCGGAATGCGAGCCCGGCCTTCGACCGGCTCAACCTGCCGGAATACAACCCGGCTCCGCCAGTCGGCCGGATCAACTGGGGCTGCAACGCCAAGTCCTCGGACCCGGACGCGGAGGTGAACCTCCTGTGGGACTTCCTGGGTGAGTGCGTCACGGGGGGCCGGCTGAGTGCCGAGGACCTCCTCTGCACCTACATCTCGCGCCGGGTCATACCGCTCCAGTGGCGCGTCCACAAGATCGGCCATATGTCCGGCAAGCTCGACCCGACACGGACGTCGAAGGTGGAGCTCTCCAAGTCCCAGGTGGCTCACCGGGTGAACAACATCACCAAGGCTAACATGCCGGACAACTGGGATTGGGGGTTGCCGCCTTACGACCGGGAGCAGCCGCCTGAACTGGTAGGTTTGATATTTTGCCGTCTTCCGACTTGCGGCAGCATGGCCGACTCGATATTTAACTTGTCTTGTTTTCAGCTTTTCACCCGCCAAGGCATCGAGGATGGCGACTTGGCGACGAAGGTCTGGACGCCGGATCACGTCGACCCGGCTGACCTAGCCGGCGACCAAGCCGGCGACCAAGCCGGCGACGACGATCTGCCGGTGGTGCAGGATCAGGGCGGCCAGGGGGAGCATAACCCGCCGCCCTCGCCTGAGCATGATCAGGAGCAGGAGCAGGAGCAGCCGCAGGCGGAGCCGGCTGAATCCGGCACGGGGCCCATCCCGCCGGTGCCTCTGCGCGCGGTGCCGCCTGCGGGCACGGCGACTTCCAAGCCGAAGGGGAAGAAGCGGGCCGGCGGCGGGTCTACGGCCGCCTCGGAGGCGAGGGCCAAGAAGCAGCGCCGGCTGGCGCCCAAGAAGATCCCGGAGAAAGCCGGGTGAGCTCTTTTTCCTTTGTTGTTTGATTCCTTTTCTTTCCTTCCTCTTTGCACTTATCTTTTCTTGCTTGTTCGACTAGGGCTGCGATCAAGTTCACCCAGGGAGGCGGCTCTAGGCAGGCTCCTCCCGTCGCGTCGCCGCTTCCGCGGCAGAGGAGGGAGCCGACCCCGCAACCTTCGGCGCGCGCGCGCACGCCGCCGGCGCTAGCGTGCCGCCTGCGGGCACACCGCCTTCTGCGGGGGCGTCTTCTTCAGCCGCGCCTCCTACGGCGCACCGGCGGCGGAGACCGAGGGTCGGTCGGCGCGCCGGCCGACCATAGACGA